>NC_056731.1:288040572-288095572 GCF_019279795.1 Protopterus annectens | reverse complement strand
GATACTGTAAAAGATTTTCTTGGGATTCTTTGATAGATTTTAAGGGTACCTTTATTTTATAAAGACTAAAGACCTACCTAGAGGGATTTTCTACTGTAATTCCATCTTTCTTTATATCCCAGTACTCTGTCAAACTTCCTTACTACTACCTTGTATTATATCTGATTACTCTGAAGTTTTTTCCCACAGTTGCTGCTGCCATGGCTCCTTTCTGCCTGCATACATCTCCCCTTTTGGTTTTGCATCTCATATGTACAGCTTTCTGTGTTTAGATTGACTCTATACTTCCATGTTTAGGATCATGCCATTCCTTGTACTCTTCTTTGGAGATGAACATTGCTGTGCAACTTTGACTCAACAGAAAAAGCTATCTTTTTTACCAGATCTTTTGAAAGGTTGCTTAACAAGAGAAATGTGACAAGTTACAGTACTGACCCCTTGGTATTGCACTGGTTACCATTCCTTTGTCTTAGCTGACCTTTGTATCCTGTTCTCTTGCCAATGTTTTAGCCATTCTATCATCCCAAGGAGCTCTACATTCTGATTTGTTCTACAATCTTTTCTGTGGTAGTATGTTACATGCTTTCATACCACTCAACCTTTAAGTGCAAGAAATCTGGACAAAATAAAATGTATTGGGTGGACAAAGGACTAAAGATCTGGACAAATTTTAAATATTGCTCTTATAAACTTACCAAGTTGCTAGAATAACAGGCTTTATGTTGGCATGTGTTTCTGAAGGATATGAAATCTGAAACTCAAATGCATGTTATAATTTAGTGCCGTTAATCCTCAGTGATTTCCCAGAAAACCACACATTTTATGAGGTGTAGACAAAAATATGAGGCAAAGATCTGGACAGTTTGAGAAAACCTGAATAGTTGAAAAGTATGCATGCTTTACTAAAGTCAATGCAGGCCATGCACAGGTCTTTCTGATTTAATGTCTTGATTAACCAGTTAAATAAATTATATTAGGCTTTTTAATGATGCGCTAGAAATACTGAAAAAGTATGATGTTAGTACATATGTTCATGAGTCTATAAGTTATTTAGAAAGCAGTCCGTTTAAGTATTGACAAGCCTAGCCAGTACATGTCATCAAAGTAGTAAATTAATTAGCTGCCCCAAGGAAAGCCATACCATATACCCTATGGGTAAATTTGAAAAAAAAAAACATCCAGTTATCACAACTGTTTCTAAATTTAACCAATGTATTGTTTTTGTTGATTTGCAAAGAAAATCATTTTACGTCGGCAGAGAATAGATATAGATATAAATAATAAGACATAGATATAAAGAATAGGTAGAGGTCAGATGTTTGTCACACCTGCAGGTCCTAATGGCTGAAGTTATGTATAGGTGCACTATTAGCACTGTGTGGCCTTTTAACATGACTTAAAAAATTGTGTGAGAGACATAAAGCCATTACCATGGTGTGGTGGGGGAAAAAAGTCAACTACACCTTGTAAACAGTATCTAACTTTCACATAACCAAACTGAATAGGGTCAAGGAAAAGGGTCTATATTAGTACAGCGAAAGTTTAGTGTGTCGACAGTTGAACAGTGAAAGCTTAAAACCGCGAACAGCTAGTTCCAGACATTTTTTCATAGGGAAAAAATTGCTTGGATATTATTGGTAATTTGCCCTTTTCCCCAATATAGAGCAATCTTGGAGTTGGGGGGTGTGGGGGGTGAAACCCCCCACTTAATTAGGGTTTAAAATTATGTTTTAGTTTTTGATGGCCAAGCAAAGTTTTTCCCTATGAAAAACTTCGCAAAAGTGGCCGTTCGCGGTTTTAAGATTTAGCTGTTTAGCTGTCGATGTTTGGGTGTTCAACAAGCTAAGTGGTGGATTTTATAATATAGAGCCAAGGAAAAGCAGATCACCAGTTTCATTATTTGTAAATACATCTATGCTGCATTCCGTGAAAATCCTGACATTAGTTTCAGAGGTACTGAAGCTTCTCTCATCTTGATTTCTGCTGGAATATAACCAAATGTAATTGCAGTTTTCTATCTGTCTTAATTGATTAGGCTCCCTTTGAAACAGTTGTATAAGTTACTCAGGAGCTGTATGTATCTAGGTTACTAGGTCTTTGTTGCAAAGGTGTCAGTTTAGTCTACCAACTCGCCTGCTAAATAAATAAAATACATTAAAATAAATAAAAAACACCAGCTGACATGGAAAATAAATAATTGATTGCTCCCATTGGAATTTTTTAATTTTTTTGTCATATTTGTCGCTTAATGCAGACTGATCAAAAGTTACTTTACTGATGTTCTGTGCATCATTAAAGCAAGGTCTTGATTCAGAGATGCAAACCTAATGGGTTTAATTCACAAGACAGAGAAAGTAAACCTGGGACAGATTTTGAGAAACAGAGAGAGAGAGAGATTAAAATAGTCCTGAAAGGTGACTTCTCTGATGATATAAAATAACAAGTATAGACTCAGAAGGTTGTCTTTAGGGACTTGTATGCTTGTGACATGTAACTCAGGAGCTGTATTTCAGAGACATCAAAGAAGAAGAAAGAGAGTAAAGCAAATCTGTTCTGTCAGTGATCTACAAAAATGTGTCTAATAAACAAGGAGTGAACAGCATACTAAGTGTGTGAAACCTACTGACAACTTTCTAATACAGAAATAAATTGCAGTAGCAGAATGTAATGTGCTAGAGCCAACTCAAGACAGATGAATCAAGTGAGAAAACTGATATACATCTGAAGTAAAACATTTCTTAACAGTCTTCCCAAAGTAGGAATGACGAAAGGAATGAAGGAAAGTTGATGCTGACCTACTTCTTCTGTTCTGTTCTTAAATGCAAGGCAGTTGATATAAAGTAGAAAAGGTGAACATACTTTACAGAGAATGGCATCAAAAATAAATTCACAGTATGCTTTCATCAGTTGAATAAATCAGATGTGTTACACTGCATATGTGACTGCAGAGTTAAAACCAATTAATATAGTGAATGATAAAATCTCTCAGCAAACCGTGTATGTCATGGAATCCATACTAGTGAGCATGCTAACATTAATGTAACTGTCCCAAACTGTTCCTATATGGTTGACAGCATTATGAAATAGGCATTTTAAGGTCTGGGATGTGGTGGCAAGATATTATAGACACAACAGTTTAATGATATCAGTGTAATTATAGACTAACACACAGTATTAGTTTGCAATGGTCTGTGTGAGATGTGCTTTGTCTAGTCTCTCCTTCTATTTGTGATATTCACACACATAATATCAAGACATGCATAATTAGGACAGCCTCCAGTCTGGGGATGTGAAGTTAGAAACTGTGTAGTTTGCAAATGATGTTATCCTCTTAGTTTCAAATGGCTGTCACCTCCAATGTGCACAGTAATGATTCTGTACTAAATGTAAATTGGGCGGTGTGAAAGTCGGTGCCTCCAAATCTTATGTTCTTTCCACATAAAAGGTGGATTGGTTTTTGCAGGAGTCAGATGAACTCATACCGCAGGTGGAGGAGTTTAACTTTTTTAAAGTCTTGTTCCTGATTGAATAACTGTAAGGACATCAGGACACTGACAAACAGTTGGGTGCAGCATCAGCTGTACTCCAAGTGTTTTACCAGACTGCTGTGATGAAGCTAGAACTACGCCATAGGACAGAGTTCTTAATTTAATGGTTAGCCTGTGTTCCCATCTTCACCTATGATCAGGAGAAGATGGTACGGACTGAAAATATGAGATTGCTGATAGAAACAGCATGAAATATTGCAGGGTTGGTGGGCTCACTCTCTTGTGAAAGAGTGAGAAGCTCAGCAATCTGGAAACAGAGCAGGCCTTTGGCTAATTGAACCTTTTTTCAGCCCAGCAGGGCTCCACTTCTATAAGGGGCACACATTAGACTATGACAGGGTCATTGTGCTTTATATAGCCTACAATACCCACATAAGAAACACTATGGAAAAATGCAAAGACATTTTCAAACCTTGCAGTCTTGCTTTTGTAGTACCTATGTGTCTCATGAGTGAAGTGGACTACATTCCCAGTCATGATCTGTACTAATATCTAGTTTAGTACTATTAATACTACAGACTCACTCCCTGTGTATGACTTATAGTATTATCTTCTTATGCTCCTATAGCAGTCAGTTATTTCTGAGTCCGCAACACAGCTTGGATTAACCATCTGGCTTTGTGTATCAATCCAGCTGCTATCAGAGAAGATAATATCATGTTTAGTTTAAGACTGACTGTAGTTCTGTCTTTTCTTTTGTTTTATATTGCTGACATGGGGTGTATGATTGATTGTTAATGAATATAATTATTAAAAATAATTGTGGGATAGTCAGCTTCACCAAATATGAAAACAAACACTAACAAGAGCAAAGAAAAAAATGAAAATATACTGTCATGTCAGGTAACCTTTGACCCTGTGACCGAATGTTGTCAGTTCAACAATATGTTAGAGAAACACTTGGCTACAGTTGGAGATATGAACAAAATAATCCCAAAAGAAGTAAAACTTGAGGTGTGTTTGTTTAGTAGGCAGAGAAAGAAATGGATAGGAAAAACAATTCCATTCTGCTAAAAGAGAAATACAGTAAATGAAACTGATTATTAAAGGTAGTTTAGAAATACCATGGTTTTCCAGTCACATGCAAAATGAGGGGGAAGGAGAAGGAGAAACATAAAGACAGAAAATGGATGGATTGAATTGGGGAGGAAGGAGAAGTTCAACAGTTGTATGTGTGTTAAAGGAAAAACTTCAAAGACCAATACACGTAAGGTTCAGTTAAGGCACTTTAATTTACTTGCAGCAAGGAGACAAAAACATGCAAATACAAGGATTTGTCTAACTACTAACAGGAAGCATGTTCATTCTTATACTATTTTACAAGACATGGCCTTCCAAGCTGACATAATCAAGCACAACTTTTAGCATTGTTCTACAGCAGATGTTACTTCAGATTTTCTGCTGACATGACTAGATTTGTGAGAAACTTTTCAGAAAAACAACCTGGCCTTGGTGACCATTAATCCGTTTACAAACATCTATTGTACAGTGTTACTTTTCAAGGTACTTTTCTAATACAGATACAAGCAAATGCTGATTGCAGTTCATATTTTCAAGCAGGCTTTGTACTAATTATCTGTAACTTCTACAGCTGTGCATTTTCTCATGGCACAGCGAAACGTCTTGTCTAAGTTTCATACAAGTAGTATTGTTCTATTCATTATTTTCCTAATGCAAGCAGAACTCACCTGCTTCTCAGTAAATTTCCAAGGCACAAGCAAGATTTTAGCTAGCAGTACAAGGTCAGAAAGCAACTGCAGTTTGTACAGATTTATACAGTATGAAATAAAATAAATGTGTTAACCCTTTTCAAGCTCTAAATGCACTAAGCATATTGCTAATACACACATTAATACATATTTTTCTAACATTTCCCCCTATTAATACTTTTATTCTACTTTCAAAATAAGCATAAACAGTTTGTTTTCTTCTCCTAACCTCTTCCACTCAGGGTTTGCAGTTAAGAGAGTCATTCACTTTAAACTTATGAAAGCTTTTTCAGTCTTTTAACATTTCTTCAAACTCAGTACTTTGATATAAGGTTTCAGAAACCAACATGTCTATAAGGTCTTTAATCAGTCTTTTCATGCAGGGGTTACCACAACAAACACATATTCCCAGTAGGAGCATACCTACACAAATGGCAATCAGGATGTTCATTAGGATGGTACCCCATCCCCCAAACTATTTTTAGAAAAAGTCCATCAGTGGGTTTGGGCCTGGTTTGGTCATAGCCGACACTTGCTGAATTACCTCAAGATGATTGTCTATCTCGTGTTTATGGTCAGGAGTATACGAACAGCATTCTTATTGGATTAAAGCGCACGTACCATCTCTCGCCGCTAGGGTGAAGTCGAGAGCCATGCGGTTTTGGAGCACTACAGTTCTCATAGCATTCAGTTCATCAGTCACCAATTTGAGAGCAGAAAAAGTTGCGCTGCTCATTACTTCGAGAAGTTTTGACAGTTTTCTCAGCTCCCAGATCGATTTCACTGCTCCATATGCTGGTAATATGCCTGCCCATGATATAACGCTGTCACTCAAGTCCATGTGTGTCAGTCCTTTACCTAGAGAGTGATGGTCTTTCCAACGTGCATCGATTTGTCCCACTGGATTTACAGGTTTCTTGACGACTTCTCGGACATTTCGAATTTCCCCATGAGGCAAAACTGCATTGTGTCATATGGCCGGAACCAGGTAACCCAAAAAACAACTGCCGGACCAATTCTCAGGTAACCATTTGTATGCCTTTCTGCCACACACAAAATAACAATCCTCTACTTTAGTAGTAACCTTGCTATGAATGTACACTCGCCCTACATGAAACATTTTTCTATCAATTATATATAGCTGTTTATAAAGAACATAATTATGTTTTACTTCATCAAGTGTTTTGTGCATCAATCCAAGAAATGAATCATAGTTTGTATTACAATAAAGATCTCCTTTGTTACCTTTAGTGTAACATCTATAAGGAACAGTCACATTGCAATTGCTCCAACCCACCTGAACAGTATCATTTTTATAAAAACACACAGTTCCCTTTTGTGGAACAGACAAGTGCAATGCTATTTTAACTTGTGCTGTAATGGTTGAAGTATCATAAATCAAGTCCTCCCAGCTCTCATTGATCTCTAGGGGGACTGTAGTAATTAATAACCTCCCATATGCTGTCGGCAAAGCTGTGCAAATCCAGCAATTCGAAACATTGAAAGTCTCAGCATATACATATTTAATTGCCTGGTAAGTGTTAAAGTTTGGATGCCAGTTTATGACTAACGCTTCACGTTTATTCAGTTCAGTCTGTGTGGCTGGGAAGAGAAAAGGCCACAACAAAAAGATTATTGTCACAAATACAGTTAACAGGATGATTATGCAATACTTCTGAGGAAAGGGTTGTTCTGCATTCCTGTTTCTTCTGGACTCTATCATTTTTGCTCTTGGCATGTAACAAGATTTTTGTCCAGTTCAAAGTTTTTAATTAATTTACAGTGCATCAAGTGGACCCAGGAGGCACATTCCGCAATTTTGACTGCAGTAGGTGTTGATAATAGCATTTGATATGGACCTTCCCACTTTGGAGACGCCCAATTTTTCTTCTTAACTATCTTCAGCTAGATCCATGCTCCAGGGGGCACTGCCACTTCTGATGGTCTGGTTCGTTCTTTATCTGAAACAGAATTTAACTGCAACAAATGTTTAGAATTTAACAAATTACGCATATACTCTGCTAATGTACTGTCAGCTTCCTGGTCTGCGGGCATGAGAGATTTCCACTGAGGTATATAGTAAGCCCTTTCAAAGAGCTTTTCAAAAGGAGTCAATCCTTTTGCATTCAGAACAGTTCTCATGCTCAACAGTGCCAGGGGCAGACAGTACACCCAGTTTCTCTGCGTTTCTGTCATTAATTTTCTTAGCTTACTCTTTAAAATCCCATTATGCCTCTCTACTAGCCCTGCTGATTGTGGGTGATACGCATAATGATTCTTTAGAGAAATACAAAAATGTTTACTTAACTGCTGTATGGTCGGATTCACGAAGTGTGTGCCGTTGTCACTGTAGATCCTTTCCGGAATGTCGAATCTAGGGATGATTTCTTTAACAAGCACTTTGGCCACAGTTGTAGCATCTGGATTTTTAGTCGGAAAGGCTTCCACCCATCTGGAAAACATATCTACAATGACAAGACAATACTTCTTATTTTCACATTTATTCATCTCTATGAAATCCATACAAATAGTATGAAATGGATACGGTGGTGTAGGGAAACTCCCTTGCTTGGGCTTTAACACCCCTTGTGCATGATGTTTATTACAGATGTGGCATAATGAACAAAATTTTTTAGAGTAGTTTGTAAATCTGTACGTCATGAACACTTGGTTCACCAGCTGTACCATCCCCCCTGTTGAGACATGGCACTGCCCATGGCTCAACAAAGCTGCATATCTAAACAAATTAGATGGCGATATTGGTTTTCCTTCTTTAGAGATGTACAGCCCATTTTCGAGAATTGCTCCTCGTTTTACCCATCTTTGTTTTTCAGTTTGTGTAGTAAGTGTTTGCATTGTCTTCAACATTTCTAAGTCTAAAATCTCAGAGGGTTGTAGTTCCTCATTCAAAAGAAATACTTCTGAAGCTGCCTGCTTTGCAGCTGTATCAGCTCTCACATTACCTTTTGAAATCCTGTCCTGTTGCTTGGTATGAGCTGTGCATTTACAAATAGCTACTTTCTGAGGTAACTGAATAGATTCTAAAAGATCTAAAATAAACTGTGCATGATTGATTGGTTTGCCAGTAGATGTTATCATTCCTCGAATTTTCCACTGCTGCGCAAAAACATGTACAGTAGAAAAAGCATACTGGCTGTCAGTAAAAATGTTTACACATTTACCCTTTGCTAAGGTACATGCCCGTGTCAAGGCAATCAATTCTGCTGCCTGTGCAGATAAACTATGTGGTAAAGATTTCACTTCTATAATGTCTGTGTCAGAAACTATTGCATATTCTACTAAGTTCTGTCCTGCAGGACCCCTTTTGCATGAGCCGTCCACGTAGTACATCACCTCGGCATCATCCAATGGAACCTCCATAAGATCTTTTCTAGGCAGTGTCTTTTGCTCAATCACCTGCAGGCACCTGTGTGGTGTGCCATCTGCAGGGTTTGGGAGCAAGGTAGAAGGGTTCAAAGTCATACATCGTTCGATTGTCATATGAGGTTGGCTCAACAATATAGTCATACAGGAAAGATGCTTAGCAGGGGAAAGATATACTACCTTTTCTTGTAGTAAAATAATTGCGACTGCATGAGGCACTCTCAATGTGAGAGGGTGGAACAACACTACTGAGGCCGAAGCCTGTACTGCCATTGCAGCAGCAACTACTACTTGTACACAATGAGGTAAAGACCATGCCACTGGGTCCAGTTGTGATGAATAATATGCAATAGGGCGTTGCTTGTCCCCATGATGCTGTGTTACACTGATGTCATATAACCTTGCTTACAATCTACAGTTTGGAAAAAACATTTATGATAGTTTGGTAATCCCAAAACTAATGAGGACGTTATTAACTGTTTCAGTTTGCAGAAAGCAGATTCTGCTTCTGGTGTCCATTGTATCAAATCCTGTGCTGCCATAGGCTTTTTATAAATCAGGTTAGTCAATGGTGCAGATTCCAAGGCATAGTTTGGAATCCAACTCCTACAAAAATTAGTCGTGCCCAGGAAGGACATAATTTCCTTCTTGGTGGTGGGTTTTGGTGCTTGCAAAATCGCTATTTTTCTGTCCTCATCTAATGTCCTACCTTCCTTGGATATTACATATCCTAGGTATTTAACTTGTTTTTTCCAAACCTGCAGTTTATTTTTGTTTACTTTATGTCCTTCAGTGGCTAAGAATTGTAATAGCACTATGGTATCTTCTTTACAGTCTTGCTGGGTGGGGGACGCCAGCAGGATATCGTCAACATAAAGCAAAATCTGACTACCTCTTGGTGGGGTAAATCCCACCAAGTTGCTTGCCATTTCTTGTGAGAATATTGTTGGACTTTCACAATACCCCTGTGGTAGTTGCGTATATGTATACCTTTTCCCCTGAAATGTGAATGCAAACCAATGCTGGCTGTCAGGGTGTATCAGTATCAAAAAAAATGCATTGCTGATATCTACCACAGAAAAATATTTCTGTTGAGGTTTTAAATCATTCAACAGGGTGTGTGGGTTTGGCACCATAGGTGCCCTTGGTATTACTGCGTCATTTACAGCTTCTAAATCTTGGACCATACGCCACTGTCCATTCGCTTTCTTAACAGGAAATAAGGATGTGTTACATGGTGAATCAGGAGATTCCACCAGCATCCCTTCCTTAAGTAAAGCTGCTATAATAGGTTTGATTCCTACCTCTGCATCTTTTCTCAAGGGATACTGTCTCTTTTGTGGTCTAAATGCTGACTTTGGCATAATAGTAACTGGTCCAGCTGTATGAATAAGTCCTACATCTGATTTTTCTGTCGACCAGAGATTTTCTGGTATATTCTGTAAGGTATTCTCTTCCTCCTTCAGTAGTAGTGCCAATCAGCTGATCTTGCTAGACTGCAAGTGTACAGCTGGGTGGGTCTGAGTTATCCAATTCAGCTTCTGCACTTGTATTCCCTGTTCTGACAGTTCTAACTCTGTCTGTTTTTCCCATCTCGTGCCTTTTTCTCCTAAGTCTACCCATTTTACATTCTTGTCCTTAGTTAAGCTAACATGTGGTAATCGATTAGATTTATAGAGTGCAAAGAACTCCTGGGGCAATGAACAGCTGGCTACACTGTTCCCTTCTGTGTCTCAGTACAGATTACATAATACCAATCTGTTTGCATGATTTCTAAACAATTCTTGCTCATATTCCTTATCAGGTCCTGGTGTATTACAATAATACAGAGTACAGTGCAACAAATGTTGTTTATCAGTGTCAAGGGAGGGGAACTTGCTGATGGCTATGTTCATCAACTCCTCGGTCACTGCCCCTGGACCAGTCGTAACCAAGTCCTGGCTGTACCAATAAAACATTTCACCCTCCGATTGCACTGCAAAGGTATCAGCTTGTCGCTGCGGTTCCATACCCTACATAGTTGGAACTACTGCTGTACCAAATAACTGCATAAGGTCTCTGCCACAAGAGGTTTACTGGACACTTTGCCGATACAACAATTTTGCTTTTCTGGGTCAATCCTGGAACAGGATCAGTTATCACAATATTATGGGAGAGGGGCTCCCGATACAGCTCTCCATTAGCTGCTTTCACTAATATGTAATCAGGTGACTCTGAATTCTCTGGCAGTTTGGAGGGATGTACCAGGGTCCGTGATGCCCCTGAGTCAAACAAGAATCTGACTTCCCTCCCTTCTACCAGGAGTGTAACTTCTGGTTTTGTGTCTGCTAAATAGAGCTCTAAGCTCAATAAAGCCAAATCCAATATTTCATTTTCTTCACTATCCGTGACTTCTTGCACTTCCTCTATTTCTTCTGTCACATTCTCTACTCCCTCTATCACATACTTATTTGTCCCTTCTCTGCTATCCCCTTCTAGTGATTCCTGACTACCATATAGTCAGTCCTCACCCTCCTTATCTTCCGTAGTTGCCTTCTTGTTTTTCTTGCAATCCCTTGCCAAATGTCCTTTCTTACCGCATTTAAAACATTCACCCCTTTTCTTTTGCCCTTCAAAGTCCTCTGATCGTTGATCAGATTGTTTGTTCCCCTGGGCATTTCTCTTGCCCTTTTTCCCGGACTGTACTACATAAACTTCTGCTCCATCTTCTACAGAAAATACTTGGGCTTTCTTTTTCTTTTTGCTATTAAAATGCCTTTCGGCATGCCTAGCGTATTCAAGCAATGACTGTAACCTGCTTGTACGATGATCTACCGTGTGTTTTGTAATAAAGCTGCTTATAGGTGCAATACTGCCTTTCAAAAATGCATTCTTTAACTGCTGCTTGTATGGGGAATCGTGTGTCTGATCTTCAGGAACCTGCATTCCACAATGGTTATTAAAACATTCTAATAGTCTGGCATAATATCGGTCAATAGCTTCACCTTCCTGTTGGATGCATTGATTAATGCAAGTCCAGTCTGCCCTAGGCTTCCATTTCTCAGAGATTCAGTCTGTAAGACCTTTCACTCTGTTGTCTAATTCTGTGCTGCTATGTGGGAGGTGCCTGAGCGCAATGTCACGGGGATTCTAGTCGCCACTAATCATGTGCCAGTCTGGTCCCACAATTTGTCTGATTACTTTTTCTACCTCTTTTCCATTTAAATTATAACTCAGCCTCATTCCTTGCAAATCTTCTAAGAACTTTCTAAAATTAACTTTTGGATGGGGAATTCCCTCAGTGGCTTTCCGGATGTCTTCCAGAGTCCAGGGTCTATACACTAGAATAGATGGGTCCTGACCTTCTTGCCCTGCCTGAGGATTAGGCACTTCTATAAATGGGCATATTTCTTCTTCACTCATAAATCGTGAATTTCTACCCATTTGATATAACTCAATGTCCCCTTTTGAGTTTCCTGCCCGTGTTCGAGACCTGGTCTCGACGGGATCTCTAATAAACGGTTTCGCTTTTGTAGTGTCTCTACTCACAGTGACAGTAGGATATCACGGGGGTGGACTAATTTGTTCACTTGCCTCATATTCTGGTAAGGGAGGCGGAGGGGCTGATGCTATTACTAAGTTATTGTCCTCCTTATCTAAAACATTGCTTCTGAATTATTATTCTTTTGTTCCCTTTGGTTTACTTCCTCAATCCACCTGTGTGCCTGAGGAATTCCTAATTGACGTTGCTTTTTTACCCGACCTCTAGAATCGGTTTTAAGCTGTTTGACAAGTTTGACAAGTGAGGATTTCTCTAGTTTACCATCAAATTCATACTTATTAACCCATTTTGAGTAGTATTTAATATTATCAGCACACTGTGACTGCATGTATTTCGCGTCTTTGGTTAACAGCGGATTTTGGGACCTTTTTGTACAATTATTACCCATTTTGTTCTACCCTTTAAATCATTAATTAACACCTTATTTTTAACGTGGTACCACGGATGTTTTTATAGTCTCTTCAGAATGACTGCCTACCTGCTCTGTTTCCCTGATCTATGACAAGACAGTAATCTTTCTGTCCCTGACTTAAAAATAAAGTCTTAACAGAACAAATACAAATCTAGTCCCTGATCTAAAACAGAAAAAGAAGGTAGATTCACCTTACCTGAGCCTTCGTTATTGATCACCTGGTTCGAGTAAACCCGTCCTTCAGTCGCAGATCAGAAACTGGCTGACCTCTTTTGTACGATAATTCAGTCGGAGGACTTTTCAAGTAAGAAGAACTGATGTGGTTTCTTCCCCGTACGGTTTCAAGCCACCTGGCCTGTCTGATCTGAGGCGAAGTGAAGATTTCCGGTCCAAAGGACCAATCTGTCAAAGGAAAAACTTCAAAGACCAATACACGTAAGGTTCAGTTAAGGCACTTTAATTTACTTGCAGCAAGGAGACAAAAACATGCAAATACAAGGATTTGTCTAACTACTAACAGGAAGTATGTTCATTCTTATACTATTTTACAAGACATGGCCTTCTAAGCTGACGTAATCAAGCACAACTTTTAGTATTGTTCTGCAGCAGATGTTACTTCAGATTTTCTGCTGACATGACTAGATTTGTGAGAAACTTTTCAGAAAAACAACCTGGCCTTGGTGACTATTAATCCGTTTACAAGCGTCTATTGTACAGTGTTACTTTTCAAGGTACTTTACTAATACAGATACAAGCAAATGCTGATTGCAGTTCATATTTTCAAGCAGGCTTTGTACTAATTATCTGTAACTTCTACAGCTGTGTATTTTCTCATGGCACAGCGGAACTTCTTGTCTAAGTTTCATACAAGTAGTATTGTTATATTCATTATTTTCCTAACGCAAGCAGAAATCACCTGCTTCTCAGTAAATTTCCAAGGCACAAGCAAGATTTTAACTAACAGTACAAGGTCAGAAAGCAACTGCAGTTTGTACAAATTTATACAGTATGAAATAGAATAAATGTGTTAACCCTTTTCAAGCTCTAAATGCACTAAGCATATTGCTAATACACACATTAATACATATTTTTCTAACAATGTGGCTTTGTGGAAACACACTGATTATAAAAAGGTATGAGTTTTAACTGGGCAAGGGACTTTTGACACTTCAGAGCAGGTATATGAAATGGCTGAAAGAAGGGATAACATGAGATGAAATTGTATAATGGAATTTAGAACAGTCTCATGCTCTTCCTGACCCCAATTCTTCCCACACCCAACAACCCCTTACCACTGACTCATCTGTCCCACATTTCCTGGCATTTGAGGACACTGGGCATGTGAGGACTGTGATGAGTCACAAGATTATACCAGGTTTCATGTTTTAAATGAACTTTCTCAGAGTTGCATGAATTGTTTGCTGTTGCTCTCAGCAGCACCTTCCAAAGACAGTGTTACGTGCAGAATGCTTAGCTTACCAAGGTAGGCCAGTCAACCTCTGTTTTGCCCTAAGTTTAGACAAATTATATGCTGTTAATTTTTCTTTTAATGAACAGTAATAGCATATATTCCTGATACCTAGTTTGATTTAATCTTAAATCCAAGGCTGAGTATGCAGATGCTGTGGCAAGTTGAGTGTCAGCTGGGGGCTCCACTAAATTAGTCTAAACCAGTACTCACAATTGCTAAGGCCTATCCTGTTAGTATGAACCTAGAGTGCAGTCTTTGCTACTTCGTATGAATTAGTTAAAGTGGCTTGGACAACTTATGAGCATGTCCTTTGGATGTCTAGCAAGCATTATTGATATTGAGGCAGACCTAGCACATGTTATAGGTATTATACCCCTTAGCTTACTAGGATCCTCCTGGGATTTCACAGCATAACCTAGAGACTGTTGCTGGGTCTAAGGAAGATTGGCTTACCCTGCCTACTCGCTGCCACCACAATACTCAGCAGAAGAGATGGTTTAGAAAATGAATGAATAAATAAGAAAGAAGATGTATATCCCTAATTATTTATCTGTATTTAACAGTGGTTACAAGCAAACAGATCATGCATAATATCTCTGAGGTGTACATACAGCATTCTACTTATTTAAAGAAAACTCTTCAAATACACACCTTCATAATGATTTACCAAGTAAAAGCACATTTATTATTACATTTATCACACAATTTTGTAGTTTTGACCCTTGACTAAATGGAAACCTCCTTTCAGTACCTATTAGATAATATCTAATTCAGAAGGTGAATGATAATTGCCAGGTAGACCAAAGGTGAATGATAATTGCCAGGTAGACCAGTCCAGCTCTGTTTAATACCACTGTTTAACTATTAGTGAATGACTACATTGCTGATAATATTTCTATCTAATGGTGCAGAGATATCCCTCTCACCTGTGACTCCAGTGATAGAAGACTAATTAAAGAGCCCAGGAGACAATGGGATGCCTGCTGGGTAGGGAGAGGACATTGCAGCTGCTGGATTGCACCTTGTCCTGTGGGATGTAATTAGCATTTTGCAGTCTTAATGGAATGGAGATGTGCCTGGGGGGCTCTGCAAAGGGGCTATCATACTGTATAAGACAGCTGTACCTACTCCCTGAGGGGATGGACTTTGCTGGTCAGGGAGATAGAAGACATATTGTGGTCATATCAGGGAAGGAATTATATGAAAAGTCAGTAGATAAATCCCTGATGGATATCCAGGGGGTGTCATCATGGGTACTCACATCTTCTACTTCTATAAGGAAAGAAAAATAATAATTTGAATGGTAACTGGAGGGTAGCAATAGCCCCCAAAAAGTATTCCCATGACTGCATCTAAGTAAGCACTAGCATGCTATCTGAAATTATGCCCAACCAATTTCAAGGCTTTATCCCTCCAGCATTTAAGGGAAAAGGTGGAGCATTATGAATATTCAGAATCACTTTGACTATGAAGTCTCTGAAATCTGCATCGATGCATTGTGATGTCTTCTATTTGGACAGGCTCAGGACGTCTTGGTAGCAGTTAGCTCACCCAGAATGCATTTATGACAGAGACTACTGTGCCTTTGTTTCACATGCATGCACACACTTCTATATCTATCTATATACAGTGATGTAGTAACTCCTAGAAATGTGACTTGGGGCATTGAAATCTACAGTAGGAGGTGCTCAGAACTATATGGTTGCCCTTGACATTTCAGAATAGCGGAGGATGAAACAATGTTCCCTTCATAAATAGAAGCTTGTCAGTATAGAAAGGCAGAGGCACTTTGAGACCCATGGGGTACTCTCACTGAACAGACAGATGGAGGCCTGGAAGAACTCCAGAAATAAGCTGATTGGCTTGCAAACAGACAGGGAGACCTGAAGCCTAAGAAAGAGTGAGTCAGCTTATGCTGAAGACAACTAAGGACTTCATTTTTGAAAAGAAACAACCAAGTCTTACAACCCTCATCTGCAAAGTCATGGAAGGTAGTATAACTGAGCTCATAAACTGTAACATCAAGAAGCTTGTTAGACTTAACACCCAACAGTTAGGTCATGTGAAGGCTAGATCTTGCCTATTTAATTTGGCAATTTTCTTCAAACGGTTTACTGAGACTTAAGATGGTGGCTATGCAGTACATGTGACATAGTTTGACCTAAGGCCTTTGACACCATTCCCATGCTGGCATCATACAAAAGCTAAATGATTTTAAAATCAACTTAATTGTGGTAAGATGGACAGCACACTGGCTGAAAGACACGGCCCATACAGTGTGCATTGCAGGTGCTTCATCCAAAGTATGAAAATAGCCAGTACATCCTTCAAGGCCCAGTGGTGGGACCTCAGCTTTTTTTGTATTTACTTCTCAGACCTCTAAGCAGAGATACACAACCTCTGGCTAACAAAGATTGTGGAGGATTGCAAACTGGGGGTTGTTATTAAGTCAGTCAATGTAACCCAAGCCTTCCAGAATTAACTTGCCCTAGTAAATGCTTAAGGTACTAAAAGTGGGCTCAAACTAAATGCTATAAAGTGTAGTCTCAGCACTTTTTTTAATGTGTCTTGATATCAACATTTGTCATTGCAGTACTTGCTCAGTGCCTTGCTGATATACACTTTGTGTATTGGACTCTCCCTTTAACATGTTAGGGCCAAAGCTTAATTCAAAAATTTATTGTTTTGCTTGCCTTCCCCATTTGTGTGAAATAGGTAGTGAGCAAACAGGGTTCACTGCTGAAGGAAAAAAGTGAAAACTTTAATTTGGTTAGCCTTCTGTAGTACAATCATGCTTAGTGGCAATGCATGGCCATCAGCACTCTGAATAGTAACTGAGCAGAGAAAATCCACCTGCCTCCTAACTTACTCTGTGGCACATGTATAAGCCCAGTGAGCTAAATGAAAAGCAGAAGTGATACAGGATTTGAGTCCAGTATGCAGATAACTTTACAAAGGGTGTCAGAAAATCATTAGCATAATTAATTTTGATCATGACTGTAAGATTACCTAGGAATGACTATCCTAAATATGTTGATTGCCCAAAATGTGTATGTAATGCCTACTGAAATAAACTTTTATACTTACTCTATATCAACCATGCTGCAGAGGAAATAGAAAGTTAATTGGGTGTAGTCAAGGCTTTCTTATGGGCCATTTCTGGCCATGTGAGTGTTGTGTGTGATTATAATTTTTGACCAGATTAAATGTGTGAAATAGGGGCTGATATGAAAGTGATGAAATGGGAGGCAAGCAGAGGAGTGGACCCAGGGGAAAGAACAGAGGAATTTGCAGGAAGGTAGTGGAAGAGATCCATACCTTTCCATTTCTGAACAACATAAATATAGAAATGTAGTCACAGTTTGCTGAATTTGGACTTTCACCACATCAAGGGTAGATAACAACAACAGAATAATATTGTACATCCAATTATATCAAATCAGGTGTGTCAGAAGACACATAGGTGATGTGGAGAACGATGTATAGGTCTTTATTTTTTGGGGGGACAGGTGCCTGTTTTTTTTTTTTATACCTTCATAGAAAGAGAAATGTTAGGGAAGGGGCTTAGGAATGTGAAAGTAGGGTAGGTGAGGAGGCAGGCATAGACATACAGGACATCAACACAGACAGGCATGGTGATGGACATAAAAGGCTGGGGGACACCATGATTGGGAATAAGTAGGGGACATCACAGGTGCACCCACTTCAAGCCTGAGAACAATGAGAATCTAGTCCTCACCCTCAGAACTGTCATCACTGTCTCCTGTCTCAGTTTCCTGTGTCAGTGCTTGATGTGGCATCATCTTGGCAATGTGACAAAGTACCTTTTCTACACAGCTGATTTGGGTACTGAGGCCCTTTTCCATGATACTCTCCACCAGCCGTTTGTTAGTTCTTGCAGGGTGACAATAATCACCACCTCTACCACTAATACTCCTGGAGGGTGCCACTGCACTAATGTTCGGGGCAGAGCTACCTGATGCAGATGGAGCAGGTAGGCCAGGGTTTGTGGTGGCAGTGCTGACAGGTTGGGACCTCAAAGTGCTTGGTGTCGATGCTGTAAACCTGTGGAGGTATGGCAGGTTTTTCCACAGTGGTTGGTCTACCTTTCTGTGTTGAATGTCATTTTTTTATAAGCAGAAATGTATGACAACAAAATATCTGTAAGCCATATAAAATATTCAAAAAAAAATGACAGAGAAAGGGTGGGGGTAAGACAAAAAAGAGAGAGAATTAGATCCATGGTACATCACATATCTAAATAATTTCACTGCATACACATTTATGATTATCTACTCTATACATCTTTGCCACATCAGGTATGATGGGAAGGTCTTACACTGTAGTGCTATTAATCAATTGCACTGCTATAATATTATAAATACTATTTATTTCTGATTACCATATTGTATATAATTACTATAGTCATTAACCTTCCAGTAAAACCTAATACATATGTTCACCATGCCTGTCTGAGGAGATTTAACCCCTCTTGAAGCACCTCCCTATTCTATGTAACATCTACAATAACTACACATTAGAGAAGAAGAGACACAAATGCACAATGAATAACAGTTGTGGCTGTCTACTGCATTCTATATAATCAAATTCTGATGGGTGAGTATACTTACACAACTGAGGGGTGTCAGCAGTTCTAAACTCATCTTCCCATTGGCTAAGGAGATGATCATTGCACTGTTTCAGGTCACTATATTGGTGATGACAATTCTTCCCAGTGGGTGGGATGCCAATCGCACTGAAGGCAGCCTTGGCTATGGTGTTCCAAGTCTCAGTCATACACTGACATCAAGTATCGTCCCCCCTGCAAGACCCTATGACTGTAGCTTTACATGAGGAGTGCCATAAAATGTCTGGACTCCTCAACACCTCAACGCTGTGCTCTAAATTTAGCACCATTACCTCCCACACTAACCAATACCGCAGAAGTCAAGCAACATCTCTATATCTGAAATGGCGCCAAATTCTAATCTTGTCTTTAACAGCCAGTGCACAAAGAAGCACACACATGCCAACTTCATTTGCACAATGAAAAGCAGAGAGATCCATTGCCAACCAATGAGGCAGGGATTTCAAAAAACAGTAGTAAAAGTGTGAAACATGGCAGCAAGAATTGCCATGAGTGATATTCAACATATTCACACTTTTTCGAGTGATCAACCCTGATATGCTGAATGGCTTGGCTTGTAAACCTTGATCTTTGCAATGTTAAATAGGATGACTTGGAACATAATTTGTTGGGCTTGTACACTGTAAAAACTTAGTTGTACAAGGTGGGAATCAAACCTATGGAAAAAAGATTGCATACATTTCAAGCTAGGTTATTATTTCACATTAGTACACAACAGTTCCCTTTAAGACATGGTTATTATAGATATAATGCACTCGGTTTAAATGGAGATATACTTCAGGTAGGCCTGTATGTGTGTGACTTTAAGAAGTATTTGGAACGGCATTCCCACGTAAGAGGAAGTATTACTGTTTGTAAATATATTTTAAATGGATCGACTTTTATGAGCTGAGTAATACTTGTTGGGGTATGATACATACATACTACAGAAGACATACTGCTCCAAACACATAGTTGGGCTATATGAGGAGTCAAGATGATTTTAACTAACCTAGTCTGCCCATCATAGATATGCAAGTGTATTTTTCATTAGTTATCATAACTGTCATGCTTAAACAAGTACACTCAATTGGGTCTCATAAGTAAGTGATTAATGAGATATACTACCTAGAAAACTGCAGTTATCAAAGCACTACTGTTACATTTCTTGCAATCAACCTACTTATAATAGCCATTTGTATGTAGTGTTACCTTCCTGATCAAAGTGTTGTTAGAAATTGGTTTCTGACATCCTTTGTAAAAACATGAGCTACTTGGATTTGAACTCTGCATCACCTGTGGTCTGTCTCTTAAGTCACCAAGTTTACACATTGTGCCACACAAAGTATAACACATCAGATGGATGTTCTCCATTCAGCACTGTGCTGACATCCACACGTCATCACTAAGCCTGTTTGCGCTACAGAAGACTGCCCAAATAAGATGTTTCACTTTTTTCCTTAAGCAGGTAAGCTTGATTGCAATTCAGCAATGAGCAAGTGCAGAATGTTAGAAACAGAAGAAAGCAGGATATGCAGTTGTGATGGAAGTAAGTCATAAATCTTAAGTAATAATTTCCACATTTCTTTCACACAATAAGGATTTAAACCCCAGAGAAACTCTGTCAGTGGTCCAAAGTCACTGCATGTACAGTTTGTGCCACAGAGAGAGGTATATATCAGGGGCATATCACTCACTCATTACAAACACCAGTCAATGGTGCCAGGAATGTTTGCGCTAAGGAGTAATACAGAAGTGAAATTTTTTCCTTTTTCCTTCAACTGTGTGACCTGTTTGCTCTTTGCCAAGCAGTGTGGAAATTGCAAAGGCAAAAAAGTATATATATAGATATATATATAGAAAAACACAAAACACTTGGGCAAGTATTATATTCCATTCATCAGCAACTATACCATTAAAAAGACACATGCAACATTTTCACATCTACTGAAGACCTTGCAAGAAACATGTGGCCTACATATCATCAGCATGTCATATAGCATCAACGGCTCAGAAAGGAGACATACAGACAATGACAGGAGGTCCTGCTTGGCAGACTGCATACAATTAGTCAGGACACAAAGTATGCCATGAAGAAGTACTTTTAACTGTGATGAGGTAGAACTGTGGGAGTTTCTACATCATGTGACACATCTATCCACAGTACTCATGTTAATCCCTTCATGTTATAATACTGTACAACCTGTCATATGATACAACGACCCTTGCTGATATTGTTATTAATGAGGACAACAGGTGAATAGACAACAGCAACAGTTTTGCAACCTCATCTCACAGGAGCTACATGTAAGATATGGAAAATTTATCATATACTTTAGCATATACATTTCATGTAGAACATATTATTCTTCTATAGTTTTTCTATGTCCAATTAAAATAAAACTATCTGCAAGCTGGATTCAATGCATCATCTGCTCTGTTTTTTCACACTCATTGCATTTACACCATGTACTACAGTGATACATGGTGAGATGTAGAATTTCTTCAATTGGGAGGGGTTGAGAGAGAGTGGCCTAATGGTTAAGGTATTTGCCTTACAAACACAAGGTGTAGTGTTTGAGTCTCACAAGGGATAATTGGCTAGGCTTAAAATGCTTTGCAAGGACAGTTAGCTTAGTACTAATCTATGACCCTAATTACTGCTACTCAGAGAGCTTTATAAAAGCATTCATCTGCCACTCTAAAATGTGCTAATGATGGCATTCCAGATTAAATTTCTTAGTTTGTTCCTTGGGCAGTGGACATTTGTTCACTGCTTCAAAATACTGCATTCGAAAGGACACTTTGCCAAAAGCATGCAAAAGATGAACCTAATAAATGAAAAAAAATGTCAGTAGCAGCAAACATAAGAGAATAATAATAAAAATACAGGACTGTGAGGTTTTCTTACTCTGTGTGTCTTACAACCTGGTCATGTGCTCAAGAAATATGCATTAACTCATTTAAACAGCACACTATCTGGATCTGAACCCTCAATTCAGTGCAATAAAAAACACAAGCAGTTGTGCTTCTTATCCCTTTTTGCCACTAGCAGAGGCTTAGAGTAGGAATCAGAAAATGCACGTACCATACAGATCTGATTTATCAGACCATCAGCTTACAAGTCCATCAAAAGAAAGATCAGAAAATGTTTCTTTCTCATTTGCTTAAACAAGTCTGGATGAATGTGATCTTGACAACATATTTAGGCTAAAAAAACCCTACACCATATAAATGTAAGGTTGTCAACACTGCCAGCTATGTCTTCTCTTTATTTTCTGAGCATCCTACCTTTCTTTCAGCTGAATTAACAGAAATGCAATGTCATTGGCATGTCATTGCATCTCTGTTTCAATGTATAATATAGCTGATTAGCATTGCAGAACAATTTTTAAACAGAGGATGTAGAGTGTGCTATTATTACAAGAATATCGGTGTTGTTAATTGTTTTCATAGCTCTCAAGGTGCTTTCACATTTTTTCTTACATCTACTGTGCATGATACACATACACTTCAGACAGAATAGTCTCTTCAGTATTGGTGGTGCTGTAGTCAGACTAATGATTAACACCTGCAAGCCATTAGCAGCTAACAGTTGTCATTGCTCCTCCCTGCAGTCCTAGGGCATGTACAAGCAATTGTGTAGCTACTTACACAATGTTTACCTCCCCTACACCAAGTGATTTTTTTTGGTATTCAGGAATGCTCCGGTGGTGGTGCTGCGGTAGCGTTGTCGCCTCACAGTAAGACGTTGTCCTGTTCGATTCTCAGCTAAAGCATCTTCTGTGTGGAGACATGCGTGAATGGGCGTACCTTCGTTGAAGGCTGTGCATCAGGCCTGGCAAGTCGGTACGTAAAAATCTACTGTCAATCATTAGCGGACCGGAGTTCCGCTATGGCAACCCCTAACTGGAAAAAGCCGAAAGATACAACAACAACAAAATTCAGGAATGCTAATGATTTCACACCTCATTTGTATCCTCACAGTAGTGAATCTAGAATATGCAAAGGT
The DNA here is from genome assembly GCF_019279795.1 of Protopterus annectens. Classification (NCBI taxonomy): domain Eukaryota; kingdom Metazoa; phylum Chordata; order Ceratodontiformes; family Protopteridae; genus Protopterus; species Protopterus annectens. Next base: position 288,072,868 of record NC_056731.1, on the reverse strand, counting down.
AATGGTATAGTTACTGAAATGGAAGAAGGAGAGACTGATTTGATACAGACAGACTGATACCAGTATTTACTTGGAGGAGACTTTTATACAAAATCCTGTATTTTTCAAAAGAAATGTTTGCCCTCTTCATAAACTGTTTATATTTTAATATTTGGAATGCATTTCAATATGCAATAGAAAAACAAATGTCAGTATGCATTTTTTTCATTCACTGTTGGCATAGTGCAGGTAGGCCAGTTCTTGCTCTGCTTTCAAAGTTTGTTGATAAATGGTATGGTTACACCACAGTGTTGTGTTACCATTTACTCTTGGAATTTTACCACTTACTGCAGACAAGTGTTTTGTTTTTATTATTAACTTCAAGGGACTGTACATATGTAGGTAAGAGATGTTAAGCTTCTCAGATGTCCCGTGGTGACCTCCACAACAGTGGTGAGACGAAGGAAACTGACTTGGCATTTCTACTTTGAATTTTTGCCTCTTTATTGAATGGGTGTGCCTTCGGTGAAGGTTGGGCATTGGGCTGGCAACTTGACACCATAAAAACCAACTGCCAATCATTAGCGGACTTGAGTTCCGCTGTGGCGACCCCTAACCGGGAAAAGCCGAAAGACAAACAACAACAACATTGATAATACTGCCATCCAGTATTCAGTCACACAACTGCTATGCTCATTACAGAAATGTTAACAGAATGGATAAAATGCTAATGTATCACAATTTTTTTGGGGGGGATCCCTTAGCTTATGTGCAGTCGAAAATAAGCATTGTGTGTTCAATTGTTTTGTGTTGACACTGGGTGCAGAGATTTTATTTTAGGAAAATAATTTCTCTGTGTGCTACAAATATGTTTTGCCTTTTTTCTCTTTCATGTCATACAGGATTATGGCATCCAGATTATCTGTTCCATGAAAGACACCATTCAGTGATGCAGGGAATGAGATCCTCATTGAAACCTTACCCCAACATGGATCCTTCCTGTGCGACAGAGGCAGAGGCGCTTTGCCTGTCAGAAAAAGCATTGAGCAGGTGACATAAACACAGTGCATGGCTGTGCTAGAAACTATAATCAGGTGTGGCACCAAACAATTGGTATGATTACACTATCCCGCAAGTGGGCAGTGAACCACCACTCACTGAAACTGAACAGTTCCTGTCCACTGTCAGAGATCCCGACAGCTCAGCAATGGGTTCACACAGACTTCTAGATGTTGGTGCTGATGTGGATGACAGGCCAAACATGTCCCAAGAACAATTTTCAGCTATGCTCTCTCTCTTTCTCTGTCTATATATATATATATATATATATATATATATATATATATATAAATATAAGGCATTTACTACCATTCTAGACATCTTTATGTGTTAATACTTGTATACTTCAGATATATCTCGAAACACTGAGATTTTTTTCCCCATTTTTCTACATGGGGTCAGGGTATCGTGTTAACTGTGAGCTGCCGACAGTTAACATGATACCCCGATCCCATGTAGAAAAACTGGAAAAAAAGGGGGATGATGATGATGGTTGAGGTGTGTGGCTTAGAAGAGACACAGTCCAACAGAGATTATGATGGAGGGGGATGGTCAGTCTGCTTAATTCTGAGATATTTATTAATGGGATGATAGGCAGAGCACTATTCTCTTGTCATTGTTCCATTTGCATTGTAATGCTTATTAGCCATCTTTCCTCTGTATTCTTTTTTCCCAGGGTCATCAGAATTCCCATCTTAAAGACCACCTGCACATGGTAAGTACAAACTTTCTTTGATTAGTAATAAATGGTAGTTAGATGTAAATCTGAGGAGATAGTAAGTATTGTAGTTCCTCCGCATCTGAAACTGTTTCACGTGAGTGTTTAGAACACAGTTTAGATCATTTCTAGTTCCCATTTCTCTCCTGCTTGTGTTTGTTGCTTATTGGCTAGGCATAAAATGGCCCACGAGGACAGTTAGCCTAGTACTAATCTATGAACCTATAAACCTATTATCACAGGTGATCCTGACAGTGACAGTGTAGAACTCATACCACCCAATTTCAGAGTATCGGTAGGCTCTGATGATGATGGTGGTTATACAGAGACACAGTCAGGAAGTGCAGAAGTTCAATCTGATACTGTGGTCAAGGCTCACACATCCTCTGGCCTTACTTCAGACACAATCAGTATGCCTATACACATAACTTCTCAACTGTACAGATTTTTTTTTTCCATAATAAATTTTTATTGATATATATTTTCAAAATACAATAAAATCACACACATAATTCACTACTATTACTATCAAAACTATATACAATATCTACATGAAATGCTTCCATATAAAAATCATCATTATTCCAAAAAAGAAGACACCAGGGAAGAAAAACAAAGCCACAACATTTGTAGAAGTACTTTGCGTCCATACATATCATACATATTTTCAAAACCTTGTTTCCTCCACATATACATCCAAACTTTAATATATTCCTAATAACAGTATTATGCTAATATAATGTTAAAAACCTTTTCCCATATTTTCGGGTTATTAATATTTTGTTACTTTGCTTCAGGAGTAATTTATGTGCTAATATATGCTTTATAGCCACAAGCTTGAAATTATCCCATGATGTCTTATCTGGTTCTAACCAATTTGTAGCTATATATAACTTCATCAGCAAAAAAATATTCATACATATTATAGTTTGTGACCTAGAGAGCTCTCTTGGAGGAACATGTAGAATCATAAATTCCCATGATAACGTTGAACTTTGATAACCCATCTTTTGTAGTTGTGTTCTAAGAGAGTTCCAAAGTTTATATATACACTTGCAGCTCCAGAACATATGAAGAAGATCCGCCATTTGAGTTGTGCAATATGGACAAGTTGAAGAATTCCTAGGATTAAATTGATGTAACCTAAGACGAGTATAATAAGCATTATTCCAAATCATCAACTGCGTATACATCAACTTTTGAAAAGAGACCGATTTTATTGTTAAATCGATTGCTTTTAATACCTGATTATCTGCTACTGTCATTTTGTTTACCCAATACCCTGACAACAGAATTTTATCCTGGAATTTTAAATCTTTAATTAATTTATTTGTTATTGTTATAAATTTGACCTCCTGTTGGAGAGCCTGCCACAATTCAGAGCATTTATCCACAATTCCAACTACCGGTTTAAAGTTTTCAAAATGACTCAGAGCAAGTTCTTTGATTTGTCTCATGACAGCCATATAACTCTTAGGAAGATTCAATTCCTGCCTAACTTGCTAAGCTGATAAATGAAATTTATTAAAAATATCAATCAGAGTCAAATTAACTATTAATGGGAATTTACTAAGATCAATCAACTGATTATTTAGTTTAAAATTGGGATTCCTATGGAAAGGCTGAAAAACCATCATATATTGCAACAAGTCTACTGATTGGAATAAATTTTGCAAAGATGACACATATGTTTTTAAGTGGTCCATAATCCCATACTTTATCAAACTAGTTTTATCCAAAAAGGGTAAAGCTTTAGGATTTATGTTACGATCTAGAATATGCTTGTAATTCAAGACCACCCAGGTTGGTATCCACTTTGTACTAATTGCCTCGTAATTAGCAATTCTTAAACACCTGTTGGCGTTCACAATTAAATAGTATACTTCAAAATTCGGTAACTCAAGTCCTCCTCTACTCTTCGGGGTCATTAATTTCTCATACGATATTCTAGTTTTCTTTGGCTCTCAAATAAATTTAGCTAGATCTTTATGAATTTGTTTAAACACTGTCTTTGTAATTGATACTTGAGCAGACCTAAAAATATATAACATTCGTGGTAATATATTCATTTTCACTATTGATACTTTTGCCAATACCGGTAGTCTTAAATTCCTCCATCTGCCACAATCAGCTACTATTAGTTCCCATACTCGTTTAATATTATTACTATAAAAGTCCTTATTATCCGTAGAGAAGCTAATACCCAAATATTTGATATTTTCTTTACATGATATCTTCCCCAACAGGGACATTAATGAAAAGGTTTAGGGGTTCTTAACGGGAAAATACTAGTTTTCTCCAAATTAATTTTGTAATTAGAGACTTCTGAAAATTTGTTTATAACATTTAATATCTTTTCACTATCAGAAATTGGGGTTGTACAATAAATAATAAGATCATCAGCAAATGCCGACATTATTAATTTATTCCTATAAAGTATTGGTGCATTATGATACAAATTTTGCTTAATATATAAAAATAGAGGTTCTAAATAAAGGTTAAACAATAAGGGGACAAAGGGCAACCCTGCCGTGTACCATTTTTAATCTGTATTCTTTTAGAATAACTCCTATTAATATATAACGTAGTATACGGATTACTATATAATATTTGTAGTATCTGAATAAATTCTTGTGGCATATTGAAATAAGGCAACACATCAAACAAAAAGTTTATATCCACTCTATCAAATGCTTTCTGAGCATCTATTATAAGGGCAAAAATATTAGAGTTGTTTTGTTTAGCATACATCATCATATTATGTAGTGTAAGTGTGTTATCACTAGTTTGTCTAGTTGCCATAAATCCAGCCTGTTCCTTAGAAATTAAATAGATCATAATCTTTTTTAATCTACATGCTATAATGGTAGTGAGAATTTTCATATCCACATTTATTAATGCTATTGGCCTGTAATTATCCGGACTTTGGGGGTCTGAATTAGATTTCTGTATAAAGATTGTTTTTGACGCATTAAGGTGAGGGTCACTAATTTTATTTCTGATTATGTAGTTAAATACATGAGACAATATTTTACCAAAACTATCAGCAAACTCTTTATAAAATTCAACTGTCAAACCATTAGGACCTGGTGACTTATGTACTTTCATATGTTGAATTACATATACTATTTCCTCTGAAGATATAGGTTTAATCAGATCACCTTGCAGACTCTCTTCTAATTTTGGAAAATTAATTTTTTGCAAGAATCTTTTATTCTGTTTATGTATAGACCTATCAATCTGACCCTCATAAACCTTGGTATAGATTTTTTCGAAAATATCAATAATATCCTCAGTTTTAGAATACACTGTGTCATTGCATTGTATTTCCGAAATATGTACTGTTGTTTTTGATTGATTTATAATCCTTGCCAATGCTTTTGATGGTATTTGAACATTATTGGCATATTTCACTAAACACCTATGCTCCTGAAGTGTTACTCTACTATTATGCAGCAAGAAGAGATCCCTTTGACATTTCAACATTTCCTTCTCTGTTTGAGCATTAAAATTCTGAATCAGTTCTTTCTCGAGTAGCTTCACTTTTGTTTCTAATTTGTGAATATCATTGTTTTGCCTTTTCTTATAATATGAGGCTTTTTGCAAAAGAAATCCTCTAATTTGAGATTTAGCTGCTGCCCATTCAATATCAGGAGTATGTTCCTGAAGCTTCATCCTATCTGTTAAACCTTTCAGATATTTTACAATTCCATCTATTATATCCTTTTTATTTAACAGATTCGGATTAAGCGACCAATTATAACCTCTATGCATTCTTGTATCTTTTAAATCTTTAGAAAACCTTAACAAAATTTTTGAGTGATCCGATAGATATCGAGTATGTATAACCACTACTGGTTCCAAATTAATTAATGCTTTGGATATCAAGAAAAAATCTATCCTAGACCACATTTTGTGGCATGGTGAATAGAAGGTATACTTAATTGCATTATTAATATTATGTGCATAACAAAAGGGGTCATATAATTGAAAATCTTCCTTGAAGTCATTTAATGCTATCCCGGCCTGCTTATTAAATGCTCTTTGTGGACAAGACCTATCCAACTTTGGATTTTGATAGGTATTCCAATCCCCACCCACAATAAAATAATAACCATCATACTGTGCTAAGATTGGATATAATGATGTTATGAAACTTTGTTGGTCATTGCATGGTGCATATATATTCAAAAGTAAAAGAGGTTTATCAAACGCATTATCCGATAAAATAACATAACACCATCGCCCATTTTGATCCACTTTAGAGTCTAAAATCTTGTCTTTGCATTGAGTTTTAATAATTATAGCTACTCCAGCACTGTTTGTCTTACCTTCTGATGCCACTACCACTCTAATCCAGTTCTTTTTCCTAATATCATCGGACTGATCATTTAACAAGTGTGTTTCTTGTAAAATGCAAACAGTGCTTTGTCCTGTAGCAATATGTGTAGTAACAGCTTCCTCTTCTTCAAGTTCTGGAGCCCTTTAACGTTCCATGAGTCTAATTCCCACATTGACAGGTCTAATTATCCAATAATAGTATAAAAGAGAAATTATCCAATGGATATGTATTAACTGCATACTAAACATAATCTGGAAGCATTTCCTACATCCCGTCCCCAGCCAGTGCCTACCCACTTTACCCCTGGACCAGGACTTATATAGGTCTGGTATGTAAAAAAACATGAACAAGGTTAGAAACACAAACATATTTAAAAGCTTCATGTAATAAAACTTAAAACATTTCCTAAACTTACAACCTATATATTCTAACTTAGCTACTACAAAGTCTAAACTAAACATTCCCTAACAAACACTGCTATTGCTCTACAGCTTATGTTCCAACTATTAATTAAGCAAATCTCTATTATAAGGTATTATTACCATTTAAAGAAAAAATGTTAATATATTAACTAGCTACTTATACCTACCCCAAATACCTCTTTTGGTACAATCATTATTTATATACCACTTTTATTGAGAGAGAGAAAGAAAGAAAAAGAAAACAAAAAAAACACAGACAGAAAAAATAAATGCATCCCACATTATAATTCTGTACCATACACAGTGCCTGCAACTACCAATTATCAAAGTTTTGCAATTGCATGCTTTAGTTCCTAACTATACTGACATTAGTTGTCTGATTAACACCACCCAATAGCCACTATTTACCTATTTATATTCATATATACAGTGCTATACCTTGCACCCACTGCAGATATTGTAAAAATATAATTTGGTTCAACACTATAAGCATAAGGAAAAAAAAACAGGAAAAACAGATGTTATTATATGCTTCACGTACATATTCTAATGTTATTTACTTGTTAAAAAAAACATTAACACATTATGTCAGTTCTTTTCAGCTTCTCAAACCAGGAAACCATCAGTAATACTCGCGACGGGGGACCGCTTTCGCAGCCGGACCACATGAAGTGTTACATCGAAATCCACACTCTCAGCTGCATTCAAGAGATTTCCTGTTTACCACTCGACGAAAAAAGTTCGTAGAGGTCATAAAAGTTCGGAAAACGGCCAGCAGACCCTCGGATTATCGCAAACAAACAGTTTTATTGCTTTTACAGAGGCCTAAACGACTTAAGCAGGGAACAAAGGATTACCTAAGCCTCGAAGTATAGTAGATACTGGATCTGACTTCAGGAGCATGCCAGTCTCAACGGAAGTTTCTTTCAGCCCTCTGATGCAGGTAAAACTTTAAAAACCTTCAGAAACACTCCCTTTGCCTCATTTTTAGTAGAAACAGAATATTTAATCCCATCCACCATAAATGTAAGCACATTAGGATATTTCATCTGGAATTTAATTTGCTTGTCAATCAGAAATTTACAGTATGCAGATAAAGACTGCCTAGCTTGCCTTACTTGCAGTGGTAAATCCTGAGCCAGAAATATTTTACTATTTTTCCACATAACAAAGCCACCATTCTTTTTTGCAGTAAAAAGTATTTTGCTAACATCTTGAAAGTTCAATATCTTAGCATATACAGGTCTAGGCATATTAGAAGCTTGTACCTCTCTCAGTGCTCTGTGTGCCCTTTCAATAACAATTTGTCACTCCATCAGCATCATTTAACAAAATTTCAAGTATTTGTGTTATAGTTGGTATTAACTCTGCATACTGAATGTTTTCAGGGATCCCTCTAATAATAATATTATTTCTTCTAGACCTCGCTTCTAAATCAATAAGATTGCTTTGCATGGCTTGTAACTCCACATCATGTACCTTTGTTTTCTTCTCCAGCAAGTCTATTTTGTCCTCAGTTTCTGAAATTCTAGCCTCTGTTTTGTCCATTCTCTGCAGCAACTGATTACATAAAACTCCAAAAGTTTGTATTTGAGCAGTCAGGTCCTTTAAAGCTTCTTGTATAGGCAATAAAGCATGTTTGATATCGTCCATGTTCAGTGGCTGATCAGTTTTAGATCTAGTCTCTGGTTTCTGTTGTTCCTGCTGTCTAGTAATTCTTTGTTTTTTTGCACTCCCATCCTTTACTGGTGACTGTAATTCCGACAGCTTTGTTTTGGTAGTAGTTGTTTCCATGCTTTTTCCTTCTTGTGACATTTTCCTTTCCCCAAGCTGACAGGTAAAATGAAGAATGCAGACAGTCCTTTGTTTATTTCTCACTTCAGAGCTAGCTAATCACTTGTAATCCTGATAGATAAAGACTTTTTTTTCCACTTTTTTTCCTGGTTATAGATTAGTTAAGTGTAGATGCATCTTTTTTTACTTTAATTTGATGTTCAAACCTCTGGGTATCGACTCAGGTTACAGATTTTTCTCAGGTTTATTGAGGAGCTGCAGGTCAGCAGTGTTTACAGAATGGCAGCCATCTTTGAATCCTTAACTGTACAGATTTTTGAAGAATGTCCAGATTCTTCCCTCATATTTTTGGACCACTTTTCATAAAATTATGGTTTTCTGGCAAATTACTGGCAAATCATTAAAGACTGAAGTTAGAAAATAATGACAGACATTTGAGTTTCAGAATTCACACCATTCAGAAAATTCATGCTAATGCAAAACCTGTTATTCTATGAACTTTCTAAGTTTGTAAGAGCAATATTTGAAAATTGTCCCTACGTTTGGGCCTTTGTCCCACTTTTATTTATGGCTTTGTCCAGATTCCTTGCTGCCAGAGGTTGAGAGGTATGCCTACACATACCCATTCACTGAAACCTCAGATATAGAACAGGTTGAAGGTGACACAGTTGATCAGGATAATGTGTTTCTTTTGGTTGCAGAGCTAGTTGGGTCTGCCCGTAGGCATTGTAAGGGTATGGTACCATACAGGAGGACTGCTGGTGATTCATTACTGTTTCATTACTGCCAACAGACATATTTATAGGGCCATCATGGAGGGACAGGCATATTCCACCAGGGCCTTGGAAAATATAGTGCACATCCTAAACATGATGCATTCTGCTGTTGTGTGACTGCCTAAATTGTGTAGGTGACTCATTGAATTGGATGGGTGACACACTGGATCAGACAGTATCTGTGATGGAATGTCTGCTGGGTGAAGGCCAGCATCCATGTTTACATAGAGCTATAGCATCCTCTGGGGTTAGCCGATTTGGCTGTGCAAGATTCTGCTCCCATAGTGGCACTACTTCCACTGTATCTTCAGTGATTTAAGTGTCCCCACCCAAATGTGGTGGGCCACAGAGTCATGGCCATGGGCATAGTCATGAAGAGCCCTTGACCACCAGACATTGCTCACATTCAGGTAGCATCCCCACTTCAATCAGGGGATGTGGAAGTGGCAGTACAACTCCTGGCTGAGGAAGTTTGAGTGGTTGGGAGAGATGACACTGAACTGACAACTCTACCTTGCATGGCTCACAACTGTCTGACATTGCAGAACGTAGTGTGAGCACAGATCTTTATTGTGTTCATTCACACACACAAACATTTCACAAAAAACTGCCCATACTGACCCACACACATGCAAGCTAAGAAAACCTTAATGTTGATTGTGATATATCACTTGTTCTTGGCCCTGATATATTTCCTACTGTACTGAATGACTGCGGTGGTGGTGCTGCGGTAGCGTTGTCGCCTCACAGTAAGATGTTGTCCTGTTTGATTCTCAGTTAGAGCATTTTCTGTGTGGAGACATGCGTGAATGGGCGTACCTTCGTTGAAGGTTGTGCATCAGGGCTGGCAACTCGGCACGTAAAAATCTACTGACAATCATTAGCAGACAGGAGTTCCGCTGTGGCGACCCCTAAATGGGAAAAAGCTGAAAAAGACAAAAAAGAAGTACTGAATGTTCTGTGTTTCTTACTCACACACAGTCACTACTTTGGTGTTAGCTTTGGCCCCCTGCCCCCCCCCCCCCAAACTCAACCCTTTGCAAAGGATGGTTGTGCCGTGTCCTTTGCTAATTTCATTTTGACTTAGGTTTGCATTTATGGCTGATGCATAGAGTGGATAGCTAAGTAAATCTTTATTTTTGTACATGCTCATTTTGGAATTACTTTTTCAGTTAGTATTGTAAGTCATGCATTCCTGCATGTTGCTCTATTTGTGAAACTGTTGATATAATTGTCCTGTTGACCTTTTGTGTACAGTGAGTAAGTAAATGCCTTGATGCAGGTTGTTGTGTATAATGTGTAGCTGTATATTGCAGATATCATTCCTATAAGCCAATAATACCATTGGTAGACACCTCCTACAGGTTCTGCTGGACACTACAGGCTCCTCACTTACCTTAACATTACTGCAAGCAGGAGTCATGTCCTATGGGTCTGTCTCTGCCTGATGCTATCTGTATACAGCCATTACAAGGGGAAGTAAAGTTTATGGATGTTGGCTGACATCAGTTTTAATATTTGTGCTTAGGTTGTTATGTGTATTCTTTAGCTGGTGTGTGTGTGTGTGTGTGTGTGTGTGTGTGTGTGTGTGTGTGTGTGTGTGTGTGTGTGTGTGTGTGTGTGTGTGTGTGTGTGTGTGTGTGTGTGCTATCTTTTACCTCTGAGCCAGTTCAAGGGCATATTATGCACTCCTACTGCTGCCGAGTCCCCTCTGAAACTGTGGGTTCTCCCTCAGAATACTTGTCTGTCCGTACTGGCGCTGCCTGTGTTCCAGAAATGTGTGGTCCTGACCCTTGCTGTCCCCGTTGCACCTTTTTCCTCAAGATGATATTGTGCAACATGGCATAGACTATGACAATTTCTGGGCAGGTTCCTGGCTCATACTGCTTTGCACTCCCTGATGTGTCTAGATAGTGGACCTGTGACTTCAGTATGCCAAACACCTGCTCTATGATGTTTCTAGTTTGAGTGTGTGCATCATTTTATCCTTCTTCAGTGGGTGTGTGTGCATTTCTGATGGGTGTTATGAGCCATGGTTCCAGTGTATAAAATGCATCACCTAGTAGATGGTCCTGTGGAATATCAACCCTAGCAAACCTTGTGTAGTGCTGAGAGATGTGCCATATATGTGAGTCAAGGAAACTGCTTGGGTTTCTTGCAAAAACATTGTGGATGATCCCTCAGGCATTGCAGAGAACCTGGCAGTTGATTGGAACTCATTCCTCTTGATGTATTGCCTTCCCTGTTCACCTGGTGGAGCTTTTATTTCTATATGAGTGCAGTCTATGGCTCTCAAATCTTCAGAGAATTGTGCTACAGCCTACAATTCCTGCATTGTTCCTGCTGTCTCCTCTGGTGTGTGGGGAAAATAGATGTACTCGCTTGCATGTTCTAGCATAGCATTAAGATGGTGCAATATTCTGGAAGCTGAAGTCTGTGACTCCCCTAGTACATCCCCTATGGGTCTCTGGAATATAACAGTAGCTAATACCCTTAATGTTACACATACCTTAGTTTCCACTGGTATAGGCTCTCCTCGATTTCCTCTGGGTCTGAAGTGTGTATGGCAGTGGCTGGAGAGTTCCTGTACTATTTCCCTATTGATCTAATATTTCAATATCATGCAGTCCATGATATGTTAAACTGGGTTTGAACACCCTTCCTCTCCTTGGCCAAGGTCTACCAGCAGCAGTAGCAAAGATTTGAGCCTGTTGCACAAACATGTGCAAGTGCATAGCAGCAGCCCCCAGCATTGCTTTTTTTAAGCGTGATGGTGGCTATATTCTGACAGGCTTTGGAGTTCATGGCAAACAGCTATCCCGAGTGCACACAATTACTTTACAGCTTCCTGAAAGACTCCACCATCTTGGATTGGTTAATTAGCATGTAATTTAGCTAGTTATGCTTTCATTAGCATACTCTACTGTTTACCTTTGTTTTACAGCTCTACTTGATATGTAGAGCTGTTTAATGAATACAAAACAGAGCACATGACAGCAGTGCATGAGGACGTGTTATAGTCATAAAAGTATGCAAATACGAAATGGGTTCTTTCCTGTAGGCATAATATTAAAGGCTTGCAAAAAAGGTTATATGTTGTCTAATTTCACTACCATTCCCATAACTCTACTTACATTTAGTTAAAGAAAAATTTGCATGTCTGACAAAAGCAAGAAAGTATTGTCACTACAAGTAAGGAGCAAATTAGTAATAGAGCCAGTTGATAAAAGATACCAAAGAACAAAACTTATTTCCAAAGCTAGAGAGTGTTATGAAGGGGCAAAAACTTGTAGAAAAGATAATGGATGCCTTTCCAAAAATGTACTAGCAACACAAATGGATAATCAGTAACAAACAAAAGTAAGAGTTTTACAGCTCTGCAATAAAAGCTCTGAGCTTTGACCAAGAATGCAGAACTGCAAAAGCAGCAGGGGCTGTCCCTAAGTAGACACAATCAGTAGTAAAACTGGAAAAGGTGGTTTCTGAAAATGAAAATCAAATGGCAGATTTTTAAAATAATTTTTGGACAACTTTGACCAGAAAAAAGCATGTCTAAATAAAACAGAAATAACTGATTTGTCCACAAGAGTCTAAACTTATAGAACAAGTTAGATTAGTGAAATACAGTAATAAACCTGAAACTTCTAAATAAAATAATATCATAAGCATATATGAGCAAGTGAGTATGTTAAAACAGACTTTCAATTCTCACAAGAAAGAGAATGAAAATTAAGTAAACAGTGGAAGGTTTAAAAAAGTTACAAAAACGGTCCAACCAACTTCAGAAGGACAGAGTAAGACAGTCCAGAGGAAAATAAGGCCATTTAAGAGGAGCTGGGAAATATAATGCATACACTGGAAAATGAGCAATGTGAAAAGGTGCTAAATTTTGAAAAACAGAAGGGTGGACATGTTCATACCTAAGATGACATTTGGGTTGACAGAGTGATACAGATAAAATATTAGGAAGTTTGCAAACTAGTAATGACACTTCTTGTCTAAAAGGCAAAGTGTCAAAATTTACAGACTAAACATGAATTGCATAAAGCCCACTCAATGAGGCTGGAAATAAAATTCAGAACAGCACTCAACTTTTTGTTCATAGTGAGGTCATGTTGGAAATCACTTTCTAAAGCAAAGACAAGATAGTCTGGTCTAGTTTATAGAACAAAATAAATCTGAATATGCAAGTAAAGGAAAACAATTGGTACTTAATCAGCAACAAACTTTTAAACACTTTGTTTTATGACTTGTGTGTGTATATATATATATATATATATATATATATATATATATATATATATATATATAAAACACAACTAAATGTACCTAGTCCACACAGGTTCTGGAAAAGAAATTCCACTGGAGTGAAATATTGTTAATGTGTTGAACAATGTTGAAAGAGATAAAGTCAGTGCCTGAACAAATTCATGTCTGTAATGTACACAAGATAGTAGTCACACCACTGTTGCAGACTTGCAAAATTACAATAATTCTCTAAAGCAGAAAGAGATGACTCCGTGAGAGAACAGCAAAGATACTTTTGAGCTGAATGTCATAAAGAAAGCAAAACATTGTTATAGAAGAAAAAGACTAATGAACCTAAAATGATCATACGGCAAATATGCAGTAGCTGAAACATAAGTAACAGATTTGTTCAGAGTGATTCACTTACAGCTTTATGTGGAACTTAAAAATGTTACGGATTATAACCAAAAAGTCTTAGCACTTGTGTTGGATACCATTCCTTTTGAAAATAATCTACAGGTATCTAAATTAAATCCAAAAACAGATAAAAAGAACAGAAAGTTAAGTTTTTTTTAATACAATTAACTGCAAACTTTCTTGCTACTTGTACATTATTCTCCAGTGAACCAGTACTGGTGTGCTGTGCACCAGAACGGCTGTAGTGCTAAAGGGCATAAGTACCTTCCCCCCTTGTTAAATAATCTAAACACATTTCAAGCCTCCAAAAGCCCATTTGAATGCTGTTGTGCTAAGGGGCATAAGTGCGTCCCCCCCTGTTAAATAATCTGAACACATTCAAGCCTCGAAAAGCCCATTTGAGCTAATCCTCTGTACCTGGGTTATCCTTTACCTGGTCTCAGAGAGGTAACTTTCTTCCATACAACTGATGTAAAGTGCAGATCAGGGAAACACATTATTGGCTCCTGGAGAAAGCCACTGCCAAAACAAGTGATTGTTTTTGGAGGAACCCTTGGTTGGAGGGGGCTAGCCCCGCTCAGTTCGCCCTCGCTGCACTCAGGCTCACTCCACTCCCTTACCCTACCCCCATTCCCACCCACCCCTGGCATAATTTCCTTTATTCCACACTCTGTCTCACCACACCCCCACCCTACTATCTCACAACCCCTCCCATTCCCCACCTCACCCTCCTCCCCAACACCTCACTTCCTTATCCCAATCTACCTTTCTCAACTACTCCTTCCTCCTCATCCCTATCCTTACACTAGTACTCCACACCTTACTTACAAACCATTATGCTATTCCACTCCCTTCTTGTGACACTACTAGCTACCCCCACTCTTACAATTCTCTACAATCTCACCTCTTACACTTTTCCCTTAGTGCCCCTCCCTTACTCCCCCACCTATACTAACACACCCACCTTCACTCAGCAACCACACTCATTCCTAAACCCAGTGCCTTCCACTGGTTACTAAGCCTTAACCCCACACATAAAACACTTTTTAAACATAGCAAAACACAATAAAGGAAAACCCAAGAGCCTCATACTCTTGATTACCAAACCTCACACAATTCCTTCTCTCCACTATCTCTTGCTCTTAGGTGACATACATCCTAACCCTGGCCCTACTCAACCAGCATCCTCAACTCCTACCCTCAAACATAGCACCACACATAATACATTTCCTTTTACTCTATCAACCTGAGAAGCATAGTCAATAAAATTATTGAATTTCACTCATGGATCTCTCTCCACTCCCCAGATATAATAACCCTTAGTGAGACTTGGTTAAAACCTCAGATCCCCGATAAGGACATACTCCCACCTGGCCATAGCATACTAACACTAGACAGAACTAAAAGAAAAGAAGGAGGTGTTGCAATCCTGCACAGAGATGCCCTCACACTAACACCAGTACCCTTACCCCCAATTCCCCTACTGAACTCCTTTTAGCTAACTATAAAATAAACCCCCACAACTCTCTATACATAGCAGCTCTCTACATCCCACCCAGTGACAACCTCACTGTACTTGAAAGCTTACTTTCCACTCTCGCCTCAAACCTCCATAATGAGACTATCACAATGGGGGATGTTAATAGCTGGTCCACACTCACAACCATATCTCCCTCTACCTCCATAAACCTTCATGGTTTCTCCCAATTAGTCCAACAATCAAAGAAAACACTGTGGTACACTGCGTTCAATACACAAAATAGAATATCAAAAAACAAAATAGAACACAGTTGCGTAAAACCACCAGAGTTTATTGCAACAAGCAAAGCTTTTGGGTCTCCCCTTCCTTAGTGCTATAAAAAAAAATTTAATTCACATTTATATATTATAAGACAATTGATCATATGACACAGCCAACCAATAGAACAAATAAAGTATATATAAAAAAACTAAAGTATATATAAAACAGTTAAAAACATCTAAAGTATTTAAAAAGACATACATATTAAATTAATACAAAAATATATATGTGTGTACATATATACCAATATATATATATATATATATATATATATATATATATATATATATATATATATAAAGTATGTGCATACATTTTCAGTTAATGAAGCTTTCGTTGTTTTTTTAATTAATACAGGCTTCAGACTTACTGCATTATTAATACCCGGATGGACGTATGCTTGTAATTTTACTATCCATGAATATTCTATATTTTCCAGTGTATTATTAATATCACCTCCCCTCATTTTATGTTCAATAATCTTTATAACTCTAAATCTGAAGCTATGACCATTGGCATTACTATGTATATGTTTAGCAAGTGCATTGGTGGGGACATTTCTTCTAATCTCTGATTTGTGCTCTATTATATGATCTTTTAACCTTCTACTACTCTTACCAACATATAATGTAGGACATTTAATACATGTAGCTAGATATACTATATATGTTGTATTACAATTTGCATAACATTCAAACTTATAGGAAAAAACAGTAACTGGATGTCTAAATTCTATACCAGATAATAGATCTTCACAACAGCTACAATTGTAGCATGGGAATGTACCTTTCATAGTGGTCCTAGTGCTTACACCAGTATTGTCTGGTCTAAGATCTTTATAACGTAGCCTTTGTTTAAAGTTTCTTTCATTTCTATAAGCAAAATATGGCCTTTCAGATAAAATATTTTTTAAGTTCAGGCATCGATAACAATATATTCCAATTTTTCCTTATTATATTTTCTATACCTCTAGATCTAGTGTTATAACTTGTAATGTATCTCAGTTTTCGATTTTTAATACTGTTATCACTTGTTACTTGCCTTTCTTCACTGAAAAATGGGACTGTAACATATATTCTTTCTTTCAAAACATCCTCCATTATAACATTTATACTATCCGTATCATAACCCCTCTCAGCAAATTCTTGCTTAAGATCATTCATTTGTCTCATACATTCATCCATATTAGTATTCAGCCTGCTCACTCTACAGACCTGACTTCTAGCTATGCTTTTAAATGTATGGGGGGCATGCATACTGTGTCTGTGTGTGTATCTATTGGCATGCACTGATTTTCTATGTACAGATGTTTCTGTTTTTCCATTGACCATATGCAGATTAATATCCAAGAATGCAATATTCATCTCTGAAACATTCATTTTGAAATGTAGAAATTCAGTTGTCCCTTCCAAATAACAGATAAAATTCTTCAAATTTTCTATGGTACCTTTCCACAAAATAAAACAATCGTCCACAAATCTTTTGTAGAACAATAATTCTGGAACACAAAATCCATTGTCCTTATAGACATACTTACTTTCCCACTGGTTTAATACTATATTTGTATAGACATTAACCATCGGAGTACCCATGGCTACTCCAGATGTCTGCAAATAAAGTGTGTTATCAAAAACAAAGATATTATTTGTAAGAATAACATCTATTATTTCACACATTGTAGATATTTTCCTTTCTGTCATATCTGTGTTATTATTTAAAAATTCACGAATACTTTCTAAACCATATTCATTTGGTATAACTGTAAACAATGAATGTCCAAGGTTGCCATAAAAAAACTCTCATTCTTATTACTATTAGTCCAATTATACAATTTTCTCAAAAAATTACCAAAGTCTTTTATTACATTCCTACATTTGCCCAAATGTTTACTTAAAGATTCTTGTATGAATATAGATAAAGGCTCTGTGATCCAACCCCTCCCCGAGACTATCGGTCTCATCGGGGGGTTCATCATGGACTTATGGATCTTTGGCAGACCATAAATTACAGGCAGCACAGGACAAGTGACAGAAAAAAATGCAAGTTCTTCCAAGGATATATCACCTTGTAATTGTAAGTCATATACAAACATATTTACACTCGAAATACACCTTTTCACTTCATTGTATTCTACAACCTTAAAAGTATTGTCATTAGTTAGAAATTCTTCCATCAAGTTTGTATAATGCATTCTATCAAACAGCACAATAGCCCCACCCTTATCAGCTTGCTTAATTATCAGTTCATTGTTTTTCTCAAGGTTTTCGAGAGCCTCAATCTCTTCCACATTTAGATTGTAAAATCTATAATTACTATTGCCATTAAATAATGCCCTTATTTCTGCCTCACATAAATCTTCAAAAGCAGTCAAAATAGGACAATTATAGGGGATAAAAGTGCTACTTTTTTACATACAGTTTTATTTGCAGTAAACTGGTCATCTTTATATAACATTTTCAAACTCATATTGCTCACAAACAACTTCAAATCAGTAATAGCATCAACAATATTGCCCATATAGCTAGGTATAAATTGCAAGCCTTTATTTAAAATAGTTTTTTCCAAATCAGTCAGAATGTAACTAGGAAGATTTACAATGTTACAGTCTCTGTCTATTTGCATACCATCTTGTTCTTCAGTATCGGACTTTCGTTCTTTCTCTTCCCCGTGTATGAACGCTGTCTCGATCTCCCTCTTACTGGCTGCTTTTCTCCCATGTCTATTTTGGCCGGTAAATGAATTTGCATCAGCCTGAATTGCCTTAAAAAAGCTGCAGAACATTCTTTTTGCCCAGTACCTAACTCAGCACTTCCACTAACAGCCATAGATTCCGAAGCCGTTGGCTCATCCCCTGCTAGCACACTAGCAGAGTTTTGATTGGTACTCTGTTGCAACACAACATCATTCGAATCACTTGCAGAGGGTAAAACATTACAATTCTGTCCGTTTTTTTATTTTTTTATTTATATATATATATTATATATATATATATATATATATATATATATATATATATATATTTTTTTTTTTTTTTTTGGTATATATGTACACACATATATATATGTTTGTATTAATTTAATATGTAAGTCTTTTTAAATGCTTTAGATGTTTTTAACTGTTTTATATATACTTTAGTTTTTTATATATACTTTAGTTGTTCTATTGGTTGGCTGTGTCATATGATCAATTGTCTTATAATTTATAAATGTGAATTAAAATGTTTTTTTTTTATAGCACTGAGGAAGGGGAAACCCGAAAGCTTTGCTTGTTGCAATAACCTCTGGTGGTTTTACGCAACTGTGTTCTATTTTGTTTTTTGATTCTCCCAATTAGTCGCAACTCCAACCTACACCACCAGATCTGCCACCCACTCCTCCATACTTGATTGGATCCTTGTATCCCATCCTCATAGATACCACTTTCCTGGACCCCTGCCTGATACCCTCAGCGACCACTCACCTACCAAAGTCCTCCACTTTACTCAACACACACTCAAACCCCACATATTCAAAACCTGCCGCAAGGTTAATAACTTTGACCCTAATGACCTAAACAATCAGCTCTCCCTTATCGACTGATCCTTTCTCAAACACTTACCTCTCGAGGAAGCAGTCATGGGATTTAACAACATATTCATCAGCATTTTAAACACCCTGGTCCCCTCACACAAGATTAGGATTAAATCCACTGTATCTCCCTAGCTTACTTCTTCCACTCTTTCACTAATGGCACAGAGAGACACTCAATGGAAACTCTGGATTAGAACCAAATTACCCATACACCTACAACAATACAGACAACTATGTAACCAAGCAAAAAAATCAAATAAAGATGCCAAAAAACACTACTACACTAAGCCCCCTAAAACACACCTATATAGTCCCAAAAAATTCTGGCATACTATAAACAGTATTCTACATTCAGGAAAGCCATCCACCCCTCACCCAAACCCCTCACTCTCTCCTCTTGAAATTGCTACTAACTTCAACAGATACTTTATCAAGTCCATTAGCAAACTTATGAACCACTCCAACCTCAGCACCACCCTACCTGCTCCCCCTCAGATCACCCTAACCCCTCACCCACCTTCAGCCTACAAACAGTCTCTACTGCTTATATAAAATCACTGCTCTTTAAGCTCAAACCCTGCTCTCCCTCCATAGATGGTGTCCCTCCACTCTTTCTTAAACTAGCTGCTAGCCCCATTTCCCTACCCATATCTATCCTCATAAACAGATATATCACTGAAGCAACAGTCCCAGTCATCTGGAAGAAATTTTACACTATACCCAGTCACAAAGGAGGTAACTCCACTGAACTAATTATAGGCCTATAGCAATACTATCTCCCCTATCCAAGATCCTTGAAAAATGTATACATAAACAGATTCTCCAGCACCTCACTGAAGCGGACTTACTTACCCCCACACAACACGGTTTCTGACCTGGCCATAGCACCTCTACAGCACTCATCTCATTCATAAATAGCATTGCTCAAGCTAGGGAACAAAATAAACCGGTATCTTGTCTCTTTCTTGACCTATCAAAAGCATTTGATACTGTCCACCATCCACTACTCTTAGAGAAACTCTCCCACCTAAACCTTTCCCCTGCCACTATCACCTGGTTTTCTGGCTACCTTTGTAACCGCTCCCAATCCATCAAATGCGATTCAGCTATCTCCCCAGAACTTCCAGTACTTATAGGAGTTCCCCAAGGCTCAATCATAGGTCCACTGCTTTTCAACATTTTTACCAATCAACTTGCCAGCTCTACCCCACATTCTTCCCTAATGCAATACACTGATGACTCCACTGTCATCACCATTGCAGACACACTTCCCATACTCCATTCTAAGGCTCCAGAATCCATCCTATCTGTCGAGACCTGGCTCAACCAAAATCATCTAATCCTAAACCCAAAAAATACCAAACTCCTTCTCTTTCTACCAAAGACAATGACACAGTTGAAGCAAAACATCTCAATCTCCTCCCATAACAACACATCTATCATGATGGATAATCACACTAAACTACTTGGGGTCACCATTGATGACCAACTAAAATTCGACCTAAATAGCATCAAGAAAACCCACCAGAAACTCGGCCTTCTTTACAGAAACAAAACCTTTCTCTCCTCTCATGCAAAGATTACTCTATCACACACATACCTTCTTCCAACCCTGCTCTATGGCTCTCAGATTCTCAACAACCTGCAGACCTCTCTTATGACCAAACTAGAATCCACCTTTAACAAAGTAGCAAAATTTGATGCTGAATTTCCTTGCTCCTCTCACCACTGTCTTGCTTTACAAAAACTTAAATGGTTAGAGTTCCCTCACAACCTAACTCTCTCCCAGCTCCAGATAATCCATTCCATTCCCTACCAGCCTACTTTCTGCCCTGCCTTATCACCCATTATCTCATCATACACCCCAACCAGGACAGTCCGGAGCTCTGACCAACACCTACTGACCACAACCAAACCCAGACTCAACAATGGCAAGAACCTGTATAGCTATTACCCAGCCAAACACTGGAATAAACTCCCACTGGACATACAGAACACTTCTTCCAAACCCCTATTCAAAAAGACCGTGAGAAATCACCTTAGCTCAAATAAACGTTGCCTCTGTTACCAGCCCCCTGACTAACCCACCTCTCTAGACCTATCCCCCACTTCTCTCTCTGATCCAACTCTACCTTCCTAACTCCCCCTCACTTCTTTCTCTCTGACCCAACTCTACCTTCCTAACTCCCCCTCCCTTCTCCCCCTCACAAAAACCTTTTCCTACTCAGTAGAATATTCAACATACATATGCTGCACTCTTATCCCTCTATTTTTACTGCTACCCTAACACTCCCCACTATTTTCTTTTTACTTTAATTTCAGTCTTTCCTAGTCTACCTACCTAAACAAACATATTTAGCCATCAGTATATGTTAACTGTAATCTGTATTGTAATTGCATACTGACTGTACATTTTCCAGTGGATGTTATCTGGTACCAGTATTGTTATTGTATACTTGTTGTCCATTGTTTAATACTCTTCTTCATGTACTTGCAAACGTTTTTCTCTTTTTTGTAAACTGTACATATTTTTATAAACACTGAGCTTTTCTCCCTGGGTCTCTACTGAAAAAGGGCCTTAGCCCAGATGGACTAACCCGGTCAACAAATGTCAAATAAAATAAATACATAAATTTTGTCTTACTCCTGCTATTAAACCTCTCCCACATACCTTTTCAAACTTACTTCACTATACTCTTTTTCTTTCAAATCAATATATGTACATCTATTTATTGCCATTCTACTGTGCCTCACAAGCTTCTCTTCTTACAACTCCATAGCTCACCATCTGCCTAGCACCATCTTCTGTGCCTTACAAACTATACCTTACATCTCACTTACCCCTCCTATAGCAGCCAAGTCACTTGTCTGTTATTACTGCATATAAACCTAAATCTAGAAACCAGTGTTATAATGCACACTACACCATCGTTGCTCTATTTACTTGCAGTTGATTGTTCACACGTATCTTACTCCTTTCTCTCTTGTTGCTGTTAAGTTAATACTTTTAGCAATTTTTGTAAAAGTGCACAATGCAAATAACGTAGTTCTGTATTATAATAGCACCAGTTAGCGGGTCTTAATGTACAATATGTTTTATTTCTTTTCTCTTTTGGTTTAATTGCTAAAATTATCTACTTATTTCTCTCACATGCACCTTTTTGTCTTCTAACCATTAAAGGAAAACTCACCCTTCTTTTACAGTTTAACTCAGCTCTTAGGTTGCTTTTCTCCCTACAGTATGATTCCAGTATTGTAGGGTTGCCACCTTTCCAGTTGCCCAAAGTGGTACACAGGGTGTCTGGCTAATATATGACATCATGAGGTGTGGTCATGGGTAGAGGGTGTGGCCAAGCATGTAACAGCCTGAACATTCCAATGAAGCAAGCTTATGAACATAGCCCCGCAAAATAAACGCATACATGCATACATACACACACACACATATATATATATATATATATATATATATATATATATATATATATATATATATATATATATTTATTTATTTTACATTTGTTAACTGGGATGATCCGACTGGATTAATGTCCATTTTCAGCGGAGACCCAGGGAGAAAAGCTCTAAGGTACATGTACACAGTACAATTGTCAGAACAATTGGTGTATGGCATACACACCCAGGTTACATTTACTCATAGGTTACAGAACAAAGCAATACAACACCACATAACGCCTGAGGCTTACATATCAATGCAAGTATGTATAAACAGGTTGTAACAGCATATTACCTTCAGGATTAAGACTATATTGAGTAATTTTAGTTATGGTTTTAACCATTATGATATCGAGAGGTGTGGCTGAAGAGAGGACACTTATAGAGGAGAGGCATGTGAGATGGACAGGGTGCTAGTCAGGGTTGGTACAGGGACATATCCAGTGTGATTTAAAGTAATATTTAATCTTGTTTTTGAATACGGTTAGTGAAGGTTCTAGGGTCGGGTCTTGTGGTAGTGAGTTCCATATCTTTCTGACAGAGTTAGCAAATGGAGAGTCACCATGTAAAAGAAAAGAGGAGATGCATAGAGAATGGGAGATAGTAGATGGGAACGGGCGATTGCAATTCTTGCGAGTGGGGTGTGGAATGATTTGATTCTATAGAGAAAGCCAAGTTTTTTATTGATGTTTTTTTATAATTTGATTGATGTGCATGTTGAACCTGAGATTATCAATTGCGACACCCAAGAGTTTAGTTTGAGTTTCTGGGGAGATAATGGTCCCATTACTAACTGTTATGCTGAAGAGTGGCAGGGTGGACCTACGCATAGGGGAGAAGAGGAGTAACTTAGTTTTGTTGGGATTTAGGATTAGACATTGGTTTAGTAGCCATTTTTCAACCACGTTAAGGGTGTCTTAGGTTATTGTGGTAAGATTTGTTGGGTTGGTGGTAGAACAAATCAAGGTGGAGTCGTCTGCATATTGATGATATGATTGTGCTAAGATCATTTATAAAGATGGAGAAGAGAAGGGAACCTAGTATTGAGCCCTGGGGGACTCCTAGCCTGATGGGGAGGCATGAGGATAGTTTACACTGCCACAGGACAGCTTGCTGTCTGCCTTGTAGGTAGGAATCAAACCACTGGAGTGCCTGATTGTCTAATGTGAAGGCCTTCAAGGTGTTCATTAGCATTTTGTGATCGACCATGTCAAAAGCCTTGGAGAGGTCTAGGAAGAGTGCAGAGGTAAGTTTGTTATTGTTACAGTTGTGGTTTATAATGTTAGTAAGAGGAGGGCTGATGTAGTGCTGTGATTTGGCCTAAAGCCATGTTGAGAGTTGGATAGTAGTTTGTTCTGTGTGAGATATTTCATGAGTTGAATATGAACACACTTCTCCATAATTTTAGCTAGTGGTGACAAAATAGCTATGGGTCTACAGTTAGGCAGTTCAGTGGAACTGCCCCCTTATGAAGAGGTATGGTGTGACATTTTCCATATGGCGGGGATGGAGGCTTCTGATATGGTTCAATTGATTAGAACTGAGATGGGGTATTCAATTGCATCTGCAGCCTTTTGTAGGTAGTCAGCTGGGAGGAGGTCAGCAGCCAGAGTGGTGGGTCTTAGTTTCTTAAATAGGGCCTTAATGAGTTGAGTGGACAGTGGTTGAAAGTTAAAGGATGCATTGGTATAGGTATTGGCAGTATTTGGATTAGAGTCGGTGGGAGTGAATTGGCTAGCCAAAGATTGGATAGTTTCAGTGAAGAAGGTGTTAAAAGAGTTAGCAATATCCTTTTGTTTGGTGGCAGAGGGGGGGTGGGGTGGTGACTTGGCCTAGGCGGAGTGAAGAGTGTATGAATTCTTGCCCAGAATTTTTGTGGTTTGTTTTGGTGTACTTGCTGTAGGTTATGGTAGTAATTCTTTTTATCTATATTTATAGATTTTTTGGCATCATTTCTTAGTTGTCTAAATTTAAGTTGGTCAGGTAGGGTTATGTTTGTCCGGTAGATGGCCCATGCTTTATTCCTGAGTGTGATTTTGTATTTTGTATCTTTAGTAAGCCAAGGTGCAACATTGACCTTGGTTCTAATAGTACGTGTAGGGGCATGATAATTGAATACAGTGAGGAATTTGGTGTTAAAGTAAGTGACAGGTTCATCTAGGGGGAGGTATTTTAGGGCTGACCACTTACATACCTTTAGTTCATTGTTAAACTTATTGAGATCTAAGTTTTTGTTGCTTGATATAGTTTTATAGGTGGGTTGGTAGCAGAAGCTAACCTTACGTTTGAGTATATAGATGAAGCAATGATCATTTAGATCGACAGGTAGGGTGCCTGATGTATAGATAGTATCCAGTCTAGGGTACTGTTTTTATTTTGTGATTTACTTGACCTAGTGGGTGAGGATATGGTTTGGGTAAACCCTTGAAGGTTTACATGGGTTGTGGGGAGATTTAGATGAGCAGGCATTCAAGTCAATATTGAAATCCACGAGGACAATGGCTTCTTGTGGGTGGCTATTAGACAGCCAGCTTAAGAAATCTTCAAGGGTGTCTGTGTTCTTCCCTGGGGAATATAGACATAGACAATGTTTATGCTTTTGTGATTATTAATATCAGGGGTGGCTCGTGCTATAGGACTGCAGCCCTCCCACCTAGAAAATAAATAAAAATAAAACTAAGAAACACAAAAAACAAACACCATAATTTCCTGAAGTCTGAATATGCTCACACACTGTAGATACACGGGAACACTCTCAGACTGCTTTCTCAGCAGTCTAGATAGGGGGAAAGACATCTCGGCCCCAAGATGCCCAGCAGTCTGTGTGGTGGTGACATCATGGAATGGAGGTACTCTGGACTGCAGCAGCAGGCTGGACCAATCAAGATGCATGTAGCAGCTAACAAGGTGCACTGGACCAATCGCAAGGATTTGGACTGTTCGGATATTGTTTGTCGGTGGCAATTGGACTGTTTGGATATCTAGGGTTGCTCGTCAGCAAGATGAGCAGTTATCTAGGCAAAGGGTGGATCGTCGGCAAGGCAAACAGTTATCTAGGCAAAGGAAGGGCAAATCGTCAACAAGGTGAACAATTATCTAGGCAAAGGAAGGGTGTGTGTGTGTAAAATGCCCCTGTTACTAAATACTAGTGGCTAGAGCAAACTCATGGTGGTGTGGCAGGGAATACCTCAGGCTTAAACCTTGTACCTTGTATACAGGTGGTAAGGGCCTGAATTCCATATCCACCAGCATTTGTAAAAAATTTGCAGATTTTTGCCTCATATTTGATCTGTTCTGTTCCTCATAATATCTGCAGTTTCTAAATATTTAAATGCTTAAATATTTGATGGTGCAGTGGTAGCATTGTTGCCTCACAGCTACAGGTTCTCAGGTTTGATGCTTGGCTGGGGTACCTTCTGTGTGGGGTCTGCATCTTCTCCCTGTGTTTGTGTGGGTTTGATTTTGTGTCCTCCCATGTTACAAAGACATGTGTCTGCATTATTTCTTCCTGGGCCTCTGCTGAAAATAGTTTTTTTGTTCCAAGTCAGACTGTCCTGGTTAACAAATGTTAAATAAAATTGACAGGCATTTGAATTTCAGATTTCAGGTTTCTGAATGTTTAATTCCTTATATATTTGATGGTGCAGTGCTAGCATTGTTGCCTTACAGCTACAGATTCTCTGGTTTGATTCTTGGCTGGGGTGCCTTGTCCTCTTGGTAAAGATACTAAGTGAACCTATCAGTTTGCCATCCATTTCCTACTGCAATATTACTAGCTTATCATTTTTTTAATGTAATATAGGCAATTTATTCCTCAGGGGCAACACACACTTTATTTTTCGATGAAACCATGAAATATAAAGGTGCTTGCTAGCAGCAACCTCTTTAGTTACAGATTTATTTAATGTAGAATTATTTAGATGAATTTTACTTCTTCAGAGATTGTGCATATTTACTGGTAATGGTGGACTGTAGAAGTTTGAGTAGACTTTTAAGATGGAAATGTTCTGAACTGGGCAGTTTTGCCATTATTGGTGCATGCATTTTGTTTAATTGTTTACTAGAAACATGGTCTGAATTGGGCAGTTTTGTCATTATTAGAGCATGCGTTTTGTTTCATTGTTTACTGCAAAATGTTCAAAACAATAAATTTAATATGCCGTCTAACAACTGTACTGTATTGTACAAGGAATATAATTTAGTACAATCAGGAAGGTGTATGAAAGAGCACATGTATGTTTCATGTGCAAGGGGCCTATGATTTGAAAACAGCCCAAAGTTAATTGTTGTCTGCCACTGGCAAAATGTATTTTCTTTGAATGTGGGTTTCAATGCTGTTTCAATGAATGTGAGTTTCAAGGGCAGAGAAGTTTTAATGCTAAGTCTGTTTTCATTGTGAGACTGCATTGCTTAGTTTAGCAGATGTCTTACTGTTTGTGCTGTAAAATGCAAAATAAAACTTTCAAATGAAGTCCAAATCATCATAGAAGTAAAGCAGTATGCACATTAGTGTTTATGGTAAATGGAGTGAAATAGCCAAGTAATGGATCATTGGAATGGCTGCAGGGGGAAGACTCCATTCGACCATGATTTTGTGAGGGGGAAGGGCGGCAAACTCAAAGACAGCCCCAGCTGAACTATACCTCCCAACTGTCCTGATTTTCACAGAATTAATAGATTTTTGCTTCTTATTTTTGGTTTGTTCCTCATAAAATTTGTGGTTTTCTGGCAAATCATTTAGGAATTAAGTCACTGAATAATAACAGACACTGAGTTTCAGACTTCATAACATTCAGAAAAATGCATGCTAAAGTAAGACATGTTATTCTATTCACTGTCTCAATTTATGCAAGAGCAATTTTTAGTACTGTTTATATGTTCCCCCAATATATTTGGCCTTGTCCAGATTTATTGCATTAACAGGTTGAGAGGTACATGCAAATAAATTGCTTTATAGAATTAGGCATTGACAAACCTCTCAACCGTCCCCAATTTTGGCTCAGAATGTTACTCTTCCCCTAATAATCCCTCCACAAAATAGCAATTTTGGAAGAAAACATGGAGGGTTTACAATTAAGAAATAACTGTAATAATCAGAGTTATAGATTACTTTTATTTCAGAAATGCATGTAGATTCTTTTATTTTGTCAACTGCTCAAGTTAGCAGTACTTATATTAAAAAAGTGTCCCTTCTTTGACAGGTTCAAAGCTGTATTGTGTGGCTATTTTATATTTTTGCATCACATTTTTGGTCCATTTTTCATAAAATTGTGTTTTTTTGGCAAATTAGTGACAAATAATTAAAGTCTGAAGTTAGAAAATAATGACAGACATTTGAGTTTCAGATTTCATACCCTTCAGAAAATTCATACTAATGCAAGGCCTACTATCCTATTATCTTTTTAAGTTTATAACAGCAGTATTTAAAAATTGTCCTTATTTTTGGGCCTTAGTCCCACTTCTATGTATGGCTTTGTCTAGATTTCTTGCTTTGAGGTTGAGAGGTATGACAAATGTGTCAGGGCCATCACAGTCAGCCAGAGACATTTCAAATTGTGACAAACTTGTTGCACCCCACTCCCCCATGTAGTGACTCTGGATGACTCTGGATGTGTCCAAGCAAGGCAAGGAGTAGTTATGCAGTGTAAATGTGCAGACTATCCCCCCATCCAAGGTAGACACAAGTACTACAGTGGCTTTTCATCTGTCCTTGGTTTTGCAGAATGGTCTGGTTTCTGTCATATTTTTGTACTGTTGATTTATGCTTATTACTCAGAAAGTGCAAGTTGCTCTGTGTTTAAGTAGCAATGCTTTAATGACCATCAGGTAAGTTTGTCTGAGATCATAAGATGCAAGTAAGCTTTAATAAGCATACTGTTAAAGAATTGCCAACACTGAACGCCTTTCTGTTGTTGCAATGCAGAGAATACTTGATAACTAGATAATGTATAAGCCTTGGGTATTGAAATGCATATGACAGTATTTGTAATAAAGGACAGGATTACATTATTTTAAGAAGCTCATTATACTTGTTAGAGACTTCCAGTCATCTCTGCAGGCTTTACCCGTAAACTAAACAAAATGCCAATCTATCATGTGTGGTCCATGACCTGTACAGTAATCCTTTAAGCAATGTATCTTGAGCTGGTTTCTTGTTTGCTTTTCATTTTTTACTTTGATCATGTTTTCCCCATGAAACAAGCATATCGTTGTCAGGCAGCAGGTCTTTTTTGATAAGAAACATTTTTACTAGTGGGGGCATCACAGAGATTGCTACTTTCAGCATGTTCCTCGGTGCTTTAATAAAGCTGAATATAAATTATAATTAGAACTGCAGTGCAAGGAGAAGTGGTTTGAGTTGAGTGCTGCTTGTTTTTCTTATACTTGATTTTGACTTGCATTCCAGTAATGTATTTAAAAAGTAATTTATTTTTTCATGCATCACAACCTTTTTGTTTCCATCTAGATATTAAGTAAGCTGCCATGCGGCCAATGCATTGAAATATTTTTTTCTTCTACACTTCACTTTGTCTTGATTGGACTCTCATAATGATGGTTTGGCACCCAGGGCAGCGTATTTAATTAAAGTTCATTTTTGTGGTTTTGAGCAGAGCCCCTCCCCTTTCTAGTTGGCCTCACCCCCTCCCATTGACCCCACCCATTCAGCTGTCTCCATCAGCCGCCACTGATTAATATGTAGGTTTGTAATGATAATTTCAGTGTTATTAAATTGGGGAGTTGTAGCGTGTCTATGGTGATGGATAAGGTGGACTTATAACGTACTGCTACACCTCCACCTTTTTTGTAGGAACAATCCAGTCTGTATATATTGTACCCTGGTGGCAGGATTTCATTGTCCTTGGTGGCAGGTTTTAGCTATGTTTCTGTGAGGCATAGTACATGTGGTGAGTGCACTGCCAGGAGGGCATGTAGGCATTGGAGTTTGTTGTTTACGCTCCTGATGTTGAGCTGGCAGGCCAGCAAGGAGTTAGGGGGTTTGTTTAATGGGTCGATGCTGATAGGGGAGTTAAAAAGGGGGATATAGAGTCAGAGGTATAGGTTGGACTGGGGTTTCGGTGAATGTTGCCATCCAGAGTGAGGTTATTTTTTAATTTAGTTATGAGTTACCAGATTCTGAGTAGGGTGCAGTAACAGAGCCTGGGTTTAGGACAAATGTATCTAGGTCTAGTAGGGACATAGTTGTTTGGGGTTGGTGAGTTGAGTATATGGGAGGGGAGAAGGTGATCATTTTTGTGCATTAGTGGAGATGTTGAGGTTCTGAAGCTAGGTTAGTAGAAAACAAGATAACTCTTGTTCTCATAGGCAAAGAGAAGATAAAGGATGAGTAGCAGGGATGATAGAAGGGTAGCAATAGAAGTTTAGGGGTAGGCATATTTATTTTACTGAGATTTGATAATAGGCTATGGGAAAAAAAAGAAGCTGGGGAGGGGACAAGTAGTGGCAGGTAAAGACAGTTAAGTTTCAAGTGTTGTAGCTGATTGGTTTGTAGAGGAGTTGGGTGGTTAGATAGTTATAACATTTGTAGTACTAGGGGTGGGTGGAATTTGGGGGCAGGGTGGGGTGCAAAGCAAGCCCGCACAAAGCGAGGGGGAGTGGAGCGGGGCTTAACAAATTCTTAAGTTGCCAGCTATCAGAGGTTACAGGGTAGGTGTACAGTTTACTTTCTAAGGTTTGTAAGTTATGTGCACCTTTTCCTTAGTATTGGGAGCTCTGTTAAAGTTTAGCATTTGAATTTAGTGTTTTACAGGAGGGTAGTGTGGGAGTTAGTCCTTAGGGTAAAAGAAATAGCAACTGAGGTTTTTTGTGTTAGTTAAAAATAGCTAATTCAATAGAAGCTTGTGGGGGGGGTTAGAGGCCATTTCCAGTGCTG
The DNA here is from genome assembly GCF_019279795.1 of Protopterus annectens. Classification (NCBI taxonomy): domain Eukaryota; kingdom Metazoa; phylum Chordata; order Ceratodontiformes; family Protopteridae; genus Protopterus; species Protopterus annectens. The sequence continues at coordinate 288,042,396 of NC_056731.1, read as the reverse complement.
GACCTATATATATATATATATATATATATATATATATATATATATATATATATACATATAAAAGTTTGTGGGGGGGGTTAGAGGCCATTTCCAGTGCTGGACCCATATATATATATATATATATATATATATATATATTATATATATATATATTTATTTTTTTTTTTATTTAACATTTGTTGACCGGGAATGTCCGACTAGGTTCCACAGAGCCTGTTTTCAGAGGCGGCCCGGGGAGAAATGCTCCAGATGCATGTTTTTGGAATGTGGGAGGAAACCGGAGTACCCGGAGGAAACCCACGCGAACACAGGGAGAACATGCAAATTCCACACAGAAGGCACCCCAGCCGAGAATCAAACCGGAGAACCTCTTGCTGTGAGGTGAAAACGTTAACCGCTGCACCACTGTGCCACCCATATATATATATATATATATATATATATATATATATATATATATATATGTGTGTGTGTGTGTGTGTGTGTATATATATATATATATATATATATATATATATATATATATATATATATGTCTACTTTACATGGTAGACTCTTCAGAAAGTCGACCATGTAGACCAAGGAGGGTAGTGTGGGAATTAGTCCTTAGGGTAAAAAAAATAGCAACCGAGGGTTTTTGTGTTAGTTAAAAATAGCTAATTAAATAGAAGTTTGTGGGAGGATATATATATATATATATATATATATATATATATATATATATATATATATATATATATATATATATATATATATATAAAGTTTGTCGGGGGGGGTTAGAGGCCATTTCCAGTGCTGGACCCATATATATATATATATATATATATATATATATATGTATTTTGCACTGACTAGGAGATGGCCAAACATGTTTTTGTAGCCAACTGAGCTGATATTTCTGGTTTTGGATAAACTTGTTAAGACTTCCTCTAAGGTAATTGTGGAGGAAGGAGGGTAGCTTGAAGTGCAATGGTAGAATGCAGGGGTAGGAAAGCAAGGGCAAATTAGAGTTGAATTTGTCAGAAAGAATATTGATGACGATCTCTGGGAAAGAATAGGTGATGCTATTAGCTAGTATCTTGGTGCAGTACTGGGAGTTGCTTCTGAGTTTCTTAATATACTTAAAAAAGACCTTGAGATTTTTTCTTGGAAGAAGTGGGGATTTTTTGATCACAGCTTGCTTTCCACTTTGTAATAGTGCATTTCATATCCTTACTGACCAGTTTCAGATCCTTTTATGATGGCTGGAAGACAATTTATTATACATAGAAATCACTTTTTCCTCTTACGATACAGTTTGTTTATGGAAAAAATCCACCATAATGATTTATTATAAATTTCCCACTAGACTTGTGATAATAGGGATGACTTCCTCAATACAGCAGTTTAGCTATGAGTAGAATTATAAGGTATACATAGCATCTTTGCCTATAGGCTAATTGATGTTGTCATCTCCTGGGATGAGGATACCAGTTTTGAATTTCTCCAGGTTGTCAGTAAAAATAATCAGTTGGCTTTGGAGTAGTTTCTGAACACATTAAGTTGTGTAAGTATGGTGGAGCTAGCACTAAGGGGTATGATAAGAACCTAGTCGTCAGATGTAATCAAGGAGGAGGCAACACATGGCAGGATGGAAGCTGTTGCAATATCTGTAAGGCTGAGGTGAAGGAGATTTGAATGTCAAGAGTGGAGGTTGGAATTTTGGTCCAGGGAGCTGGCACTAAGAATGTTAGGATTCACTGTGCGTATATGTTACTGTTTGTCTAGGATTGCCAGCTGATGGGTGGGTAATGTAGTTCTCCTAAGGTTATCATATTGAGATTG
>NC_056731.1:287980572-288038072 GCF_019279795.1 Protopterus annectens | reverse complement strand
AACACTGCTATAAAAAATGCAATTCTAATTGCATTTATTGTACTTTGCTTTTCTGCATAAAACAACTTTATAATTCACCCCACTATTAAGACCAGGTTTGTTATAAGCAGAATCTACCATTTAAGATCTTTATATTCAAGTTCTTCTTCTTTGTCCCCATTAAAATCAGGAAAAACATAGTCTATTACTGAAAACAAAAACTGAACACTTGGAACATTCTAATGTAAGTTTGAACAATACATTGTTGTAATCTTTCTTTTTTATTCCATAATAATATTAATAACTTCTCCTTCTCAGTGATATATTGTTTTTTCGTATATAGAAGGAATTACATGCTAGAGACTTAGCCATGTATACCACAAATTCTGAATTGCATGTAAACCTACCTGGCACTGTAATTTTTTTTCATAGGTACTTACTCCTACATAAGGTCCCTCTGTTATAAATCTGCACTCTTTGCAGTCTAAACATTTATACATATCCTTAACTCTAATATTATTCAGAAGTGGACGGTCAGGTCTATTGATGCCAACTGTTTTAAGGTGATGCTTATAGAAATAATGCTTGCAAATGAAAAGTGCTTTTGAAGAAAGTGGATGTAAGAAGTAACGCAAGACTTTGTTAACTGGTAGTGGTTGTGTTTTCTTGCCGCACCTATCAGTTTTTAGAGACTCCGCCCTAGATGTGAAATATATATATATATATATATAAATATATATGTGTGTGTGTGTGTGTGTGTGTGTGTGTGTGTGTCTGTGTAGGTGTGTGTATTTATTTGTTTATATGTATTTATAGGTCTTTATTACAGGAGGTTTAAGTTATTACACATTGAAAAATTTAGCTTGGCTAAGTTTTTCTTGTACTTACTAATTGGTTTGCCTGTGTGACTTTTTCACTGTATATAAATATATATATATATATATATATATATATATATATATATATATATATAGGGTCAATGTTGAATGTTCGAACATCCAGAATGCCGAACATTACATGGTTGAGACCAAATGTTCGACATTTGGCTGTTCGAACATAAAAAAAAAGAAAACACAGAAAAAAACACTTTAACAGCGTATAAGGGGGCAAGTCCCCCTGCTCCCCCAACACCCCCCTACTTAAATATACCAACTCTGAGACCGCACTTCAGTGCAGAAAAGGGAAATTTTCCCTATCTGCACCGTATGGTGCCTTTGGAAGTCTATCTTCGAGCACTCAAAATTTTGAATGTTTGGTCTCGACCATGTAACGTTCAATATTTTGAGCATTCGAAGATTTGACAGGTACCCTACATATATATATATATATATGTATATGTATATATATATATATATATATATATATATATATATATATATATATATATATATATATATATATATATACACACACACACACACACACACACACACACACACACACACACACACACACACACACACACACACACACACACACACATATATATATATATCATATGGTTCTTCTCTAAATGATCAAAATTTCTTAATGTCATGATGAAAACCTCTTACATTATTGAGAAGTTTGAACAAAGAGAATAGCAAATACTGTAAATATTGGAGTTACAAAATATTGAGAGGAAAAATATTTTCTCTCTCGATCTTCACACTAAACTTCCCCATAAATCTACCCTCCCCCTGCCCAGCTTAGTAATGGCTGCTTACTCTAACCCTAAAGGTTTCCCTTCCTCCTGCCTTAACCCAATACAATAAATTAATAAATTAAAATAAATTAATAAAAACCTTTCAGTAAAACTACCACTGCATAATACACACTGCACATGTGATAGTTGAGACATAGTCTAGTAATACGTCTTGGTTGTCTACTTAGTTAGAAAGCACAGGCACATCATATTCTGCCCATGCTGAAAATGAAATGGACAAAACAGCCTTTATAGACAGATGTAGATGAGATATAGGTGTCATCTGTGCACTTCATTAGAATATAGTGATTCATAGACATATGTGTAATCCAACCTCTTTTCAGTGTATATCACGCAACTTATTTACTTTGGGCTTAAGATGACATACTGCTATTTTAAATGCCAATCTGTACACTGAAAAAATACAGGTGGTGCAGTGGTAGCATTGTTGCCTCACAGCAAGAGGTTCTCCCATTCGATTCTCGGCTGGAGTGCGGGGAGTGCCTTCTGTGTGGAGTCTTCATGCCCTCCCCGCAGTTGGGTAGCATTCGAAAGACATGCGTAAATGGGCATGCCTTCGTTGAAAATTGGACATTGAGCTGGCACCTTGGTGTTTGTGAAAATTTACTGCCAATCATTAGTGGACCGGAGTTCTGCTGTGGTGACCCCTAACCGGGAAAAGCTGAAAGACCAACAACAACCATTGCAGGAAACTGAAGCATGTCTTGTTAGCAGAGTAGCATAATTCTAAAGTAGACACAGCCATGATGAAGGAGCCAATGTTCTGCAGTACTGAGGTAAGATGCATTTCATTCCCTGCATTTGAAAGAGGTGCTGCACATGTGAGCCCACACAGTATGATGGGTTAATACACTATGGTTATTTATGACTTGTACATGCATATAGCCTGTGATAAACTGTGGGACCTGACAACAAATGTTGAGGTGAATTGTAACCATTTCCATGGAATCTGATATTGTAGTGGCATCAGTGGAGTTTCAATCCCACACTGACAACCAAGAGTAAATGATGAATGGTACCACTGCCTCCACAGCATGAAGTAATAGAAGAAAGTGCATACAAATCTATTTCAGTAACTAGTTTACAAAGTACAACCAGGCACCCAGGACATGAAGAGGATATCCACTGTTGTCCTGGGTATGGGCTTCCAACCTCCATTCCCAGCCCGAACTACACACAGACCACCTGCACAGCTGAGTTTTTCACCACACTGACTGTGAACCAATGCCTTCCACTATGTCCTTATTCATGGTACTTGCTTTATTATTTTCACAAATTCACACACACACACACACACACACACACACACACACACACACACACACACACACACACACACACACACACACACACACACACACACACACGCACCCACATGAAACTGCAGGGAAGGCTGGCAGATTCTTTTGATCCCCATAGCTTTCTTTCTGGCACTTTAATGCTGTCACCACTCTTGAGGAGTTACTGGTTGTTCTAAAATCATGTCAGATATGGAATATATTAATTAATATCTTTTTCACTGGTAGTCAGCCTAGTGGAAGATGCGTGCCATGCAGTTTGCTAACCAACAGTGGCAGTAATGATTACTTTCCTTCCCAGGAAAGCAACAATTCATAAATAACCATATATAAAAAAACAGCCACAAGAGATTAAAGATACAGAAATAGACTTAAATGATAAAGAAAATGTTGCAGATACAGAGTAAAATATTTGTAGGTTGGCACAGATAGGAAACATTTTAAAAAGGCAGTGTTAGGATGTATACAGAAAAACCTAAGTCCAGATATCTAAGTTCCTTGGTTAGTTTACTTAAAGAATAGTGTCCTTAAAAAATAGCCCATACTCACAGATGGTTCCACAAACAAGGCAAGTCCTCTACTGCTATAGTATATAATTATATAGCTTATTTTCCCCCACCTCAGTGTTCATGACATTATCATCCTGTTGCTGAGAAAACCCAATGTAAACCAGTTATTCTACTCATCCCACTTGTGTATTAAAGCCTATTTGTCATCTTTATTTGTTATATTAACAATAGGTATCATCATGTCTGAGGACTAAGCACATTTCATAGACATTCCTAAATTTTGACATCTAGATAAATAAAGTGTCTTACTTCTACCATTAGAACACACAAACACAGAACAAACATGAAAGGAAGAGGAATAAAAAAGAAACAAGAATAGATTCTAACTCATTCAGCCTGGCATTATCATGATTGCTTTTCCTTTAACTAGACATTACCCTGAACTTTACATAGCTGATATGTAATGTATGTAGTTTCACGCTTTTTAATTTCTCTAAATCTTTTGGGTTTCTAATACCATGATGAGAATAGACCCCATTCCTAACTCAAAGTATGACCAAAGATCATGAAATCAGTATTGTTTCAGTCTTTGATGTCAGCCAGAAGGGCTCTTCGCAGCACCTGCAGTGTGCCCAGTAATGACTCCTTCTGCAATTTGTATGGAGTCACATGTATCAGTAACATATCTAAATACGGTTGTAGATTCTTTTTTATAAGACCTGTTGCTCCTACTACTATTGGAACTGTCTGGGTATCTTTCTTCCACATTGCTCTCGTTTCTTCCTGCAAATCCTAATATTTTATGACTTTGTGTCTCTCTGTATGCAAGACACTGTAGTCACTAGGTGTAGCGATTTCGATGATCAATGCTATTTCTGTCTTCTTTTCATGGATCACTATATCTGGTTTTCTCGCATCTATCTTTTGAACAACTGTTGGTAATGGGTGATCCCATGTGATGTAGACATCATCATTTTCTATGATGTTTTGTGGTTCATGTTTCCAGTGTTTTTCAGCTACTTCAATATTATGTTTGCACAATCCCCAGTGAAATAGTTTTGCCACATTATTATGCCTTTCAGTATACAGCCCTTCTGCCATTAGCATGTCACAATCAGCAACAAGGTGTGCAACTGTTTCCAATTCTGTTTTGCAAAACCTACATTTGTCTATTTCTCCCACATGTTCAATGCATTTTGTAAACCAATGTGTATGTAGTCTACTATCTTGGGCCACCAATATTAACCTTTCATGTTCTGGTTTGAATTTGCCTCTCCTTAACCATTCTTGTGTTCGATACTGATCAACATAAGACTGTTCCAGGAGTTTTCTTTATTTGCAACTATATTTATGCATTTTCTACATTTCTTGCCTTTTCATGTAATCCTTCACCTTATATTCTTTCTTTTGTTTCTTGGCACATTCAGTTATTACCTGACTTTTATCTACTTCTGGTTTGATTTCTATTCCCGTTTGACACCAATATGCTTCTGCTGGATTAAAAAGGGAAGTCATTTTACATTTATTCTTCTCATGTTTCAAAACTTTCACTAGGTTTGGGTCTTCTGAGGTCAACAGATATGTATGCAGTCCCACGATTGCAGATTTATACATGTAATCAGTTTCAAGGAGGCCCATCCCTCCTTCGGAATGGGGACTATATAATCTTGGTATGCACTGATTTTTATAAATCATTTGATAAGCATGAAACATCCTTCTTGTTTTCCTCTCTAATCTATCCAGCACCTTTTGGGACCAGACAGTCACTCTAAAACTATAAGCTAGGACAGGAAGACCAAATTAGTTTATAGTTTGAACTTTGTTTCTAGATGTCACGCTGTTGTCAGGATTAATTTAAGTGTTCTATAATATTCCTTACTGAGTTTTATTCACATTTTTCATGTTTTATTGTTGATCCTTCATCAATTCCCAAATATTTATTCACTAACTCTTGTTCATGTTCTTTTATATCACATTCTTGTCCCAAACTGATGTTTTCTTTGTGCTGCAGCTTTCCTGCTTTAAAAGTTACTTTTGCACATTTATCAAGACCAATTGACATTCTTATATCATCTGAAAAAGTTTTGGCTACTTACAGTTGTACTGTCAGATCCTCATCTGATGAGTTATATAGTTTTAAATCAACAAAGAGAAGATGAGAAGTCTTTACACTTTGTTGCTTTCTGGGAGCCATGTTATAACCATGACATAGTCTGTTAAGCAGACAGCTTAACGGGTTAAGGGCAAGGCAAAAGAGCAACAGTGACAGACTTACTCTGGAATATCCCCCTTTGGATTTTTATCCCTGGAAAAATAATTTGTCCTTTATCATAGCTTAACTGCAAAGTGGTTTGCATCTGTTTCATGGTCACTGCAATGTAGTTTATCAGTGTATGGTGTATCTTATACATTTTTAAGCACTCTTTTACCCATGAATTCGGGATACTGTCAAATGCTTTTTTATAGTCTAGCCACACCATACTTAGATTCTTCCCCTTTTTACAGTTCTCCACTATGACTTTATTTAATAACACACGATCCTTTGTTCCATATGACTTTCTTTTATTACTCTTTTGTTCTATTGCCATAATTGAGTTTTTTTCTAGATGGCTATAAACTCTGTCGGCATCAATTCCAGTGTATAGTTTATATGTTGTAGAAACCACGTTATTGGTCTATAATTTTTAGGGTAGCTTGCAGGTTCACTCCTTAGTACGACCATTGTTTTTCCTGTTGTTAGCCAGGCCAGTATCTGTTTAGGGTGCACATATATATATATATATATACTTCTTACTCATGGCTAAATCTTCGTGCAAAGATGTTAATACTCTTAGCCAGAAGTTAGGTACTAATTCTGGGCCTGGGGTTTTCCAATTAGAGGCTTTTCTTAACTTTGTTCAATCTTTCTGGCCATTACTTCATCCCATTTCATATCCTGTACATTAGAACTTCTTATTATTTCTTTTACTTCTGTCCATTTAGCATCTTTGTTGTGTTCCACAGGATCTTCATAAATACTTCTCCAAACTGTATCTAATTCTTCTTTTTTTAGTGGTCTTTCAATTCCTTTTACCTTGTCTCCCAATTCTCTATAAAACGTTTTCATATCATTAATAGATTGCATATTTTATACTTTTCCTTTAGAAAGTTTTTCTGGCTGTGGTGATATTTTTAGTTTATTTTTTGTGATAGTGCATGATAAATCCTGATTTGTTACAATGTTGCACATTGCTTTTATCACATCTATCTTCCTGCATATTTTTGTTGATCTGTTCCCTCTTCTATACTCTTCTAACAGCAGCACATCTTGTTTTAATTGCTTTATAGTTTTCTCTATTTGATACTTCCATAATGGCATTCAATCTTTCCTTGTCATTTCCCTTACTACTCTGTATTCTTGTGCTAGGACTTTATCTGTTAGTAATTTGACTTTCTCCTTTGGGTAAATATTGCATCATATCAGATCTCTCTTTCTTTCCCATGTCCATATTTCTTTTTTATACCCTTCAAATATCTTTAAATTTTGTTCTTTAAATTTTCTCACTTTCTTAGTTGCTTCTTTTTCCAAACGGCATGAGGTGTCTTGATCTATATAGTGTTTTTCACAGATCTTTTGTATTAATGTACACAATTTTTTATTTGAAGCTTCTGACAGTTTTTCTTGTGAAAGTACTTTTTCTTTCCACTAATTTCTTTCTTAATCTTTTTGTATATCTTTTGTCTGGAAATTCTGGACTTCTTGCATAACAATACATAATTTATTTCTTATCCTCAATAGTCCACACTATTGTCTGTATGGCTCTTTTTTGGCCTATCAGTTTTTGTGATTTTTGTGGACTGCTACTTCCTTCTCCAGCAGAGGGGCCATCCGCCCCATGGGCCTGGCCTAGCCCCATTGTAGGAATATTTCCACGTCTTGAGGATTCTACACTGTCATTTTTTCCAGCCCTGGTTCCAATACACCTACCAGGATTGGATACTTTTTTATCCTGGGACTTGTGCACCTAGCTATCTTCTTTATATTTTAACCTACTTCTGTCCATGATATATGCTATATAAAGTACAGTCTATATATCAGTTTTCTGTTGGTGAGATTTTGTGAAAAATAGGGACCACCGCATGAAGATACTCAGCAAGACTTGAGGATGAAATCAGTTCCAGCAATACTTCTCTCCTTTTGCTGATTTTATCATCTCTCCATTCAGACTCCTATGCATGTATCTATGTATGCAGTTGTATATCCACCTTGTTGTTTTGTGAAGAAAGTCCACACACAAGACTACCTGTCCTACATTATAATTTACATCCTAAACAAGAATGCTGTGTGACTATGCTGACAAGACATCCATTGTGGCCTTTCATGTCAGTAACCCTGGCATCATTGCGCATTTGCTTGCTGTCACCTGTGACTCCCTTTTATGTCCCTACCCAAGCTGTATGTGAATCCCACCTTTTACCTCTGTATAACTATAGGCTTCTGTATGAGTCATTCCAGCTGTATACATGTAAACTGTTGTCAGGAGGCATATCAACAGCATGATCTTACACATAATATAGTGGCATGGAGGTCGGCCATTGGAGAAAGGCCACCTCTCACTGCCAGCCTAATTGATGCAGAGTAGTTCCTTCTGTCCCTGCATGAAGACACTGAAGGTATAGGCATCATACCTGGGGGAACAGACACAAGTTCTAGGAGTGGCCAACCCTCATGTGTCTCAGAGGGGATCACCAAGTTAGTAACTATATTGAATATCTATATGGTAGCTATGTCAGGTGTAGGCAGGCAATATTTGCGAGTATATAAGTTTCCCATAGTTTTATCAGGTGTACAGGCACCTAGGAATGAAACCAGAGGTATGTGCCTGTTCTATATCTGTATATTCTGTACCACTGCTTCCATGCCCAACAGTGTATCCATAGCAATCTAGTCCTATCAAATTGAGCCAGCACAGAGGCCTCAGATCATAGTCACCTAGTGGCATGCATATCCAGTTATTGTCCCATTATGCCCCCTCCCCTTTCAGAGAACATTGTCTGTGACATGCATTGCATCTTGCCAAAGGATCCCTGGTTCCACCTCTGGTCCCATCACTAGAATGCCTTCTGTATTTCGCATTACTCTTTATCACAAAACCCCCATCTCCACTTCTAGTGACATAACTACCTACCTGAGTTGTGATGTCTGTCGCATGTCATTTTGTCCCTTGGTTGCTGAGAGCATGCGGATGATTGTGAGCCACTCCACCCCCTTATTGTGTGGTGTTTGTGGAGGTGTGTGTGATGCACACTTGGGCTCAAATATGCAGCACCCAGCATAGCCTTTAACTAGCACTGCAAGCATCTTGAGTTCTCTTGACTGCGTGTGTTCATCACAGGCATATAGAACTGGAATAGACACTGCCACAACTGCACCCATCACTGTCTGTGGTTGCTGCTTTTTGTTTCTCAGTCTTAGTGGCATTGATGGCCTAAGTTGGTGTGTTGGCTGTGACAGAGGTTTCTGTAAAAGTTCTGAAAGCTTCCAGGATGAATGGCTGGTCTGAAAGCTTCCTGATAATGATATTACACAGCATGCATAAATCACCACAGATAAATCCAGGTAGTTGAACCAGTGAGTCTCTGGGATAATATCTGGTTTTCTGTAAGTACACAACTTTGGAATGTTCACCACCATTAATTTGTGACATAGCTATAATAATAGTCTTATAATGTCAGTTATCTAAGTATGCACAGCTTAGGGATATACAGTTGTAATTATTGCATACACTTCCACATACTGTACAGTTATATAATGCAGTCATCACACTTTTAATGGACACTGAAAATGCTTGCATTACTGCTGTGGAGACTGTTGAGCCACTAATAGATGGGTGCTGTAAGAGTTAGTATGTTAGTTTACTATGGGTATGCTGCATTTGGTTAGTGACCTGCATGTTCACAGCTACTAGCTACATGTGAAGTGAGCTTTAAAAGTGAAACAAGATAGCAACTATTCTACACCTGGATTCTGACATCCATCTTATTATATACATTGGCCACATTTATAGTTTTCTGTTAGAATTACCTTAACTATTGTGGAGAGAGTGGGAAGCACAAAGTTTCTGGGGGTACATATTGATGAGGACTTGTCCTGGTCTAACTAATCAATACAAATGCTATTGTCAAGAAGGCACATCAAAGGCTACACTTTCTGAGAAGGCTGTGAAGAGCAAACATACCATCAACATTTCTCACAGTCTTCTATAGGGGTACAATAGGAAGCATCTTGACAAACAACCTCACAGTATGGTATGGAAGCTGCTTGATCTCTGAGCGCAAGGCTCTCCAGAGAGTGGTGAAGGCAGCCAAGAGCATTATCAAAATCACCCTATGTCTAGGCAAGGCCAAAGGAATAATTAAGGACTGCACCCCCATGTACCTATCATCTGGCAAGTGGCTCTATAGCATCATAGCATAAGATGCAGAACTACCTGATTCAGAAACAGCATCTTTCCACAGACCATCAGATTGTTGAACTCTTGCAACAATCACACTCCATGTCAACCATCTGGCCATTACTTCAATGTAGAAGACAGTCTTAAATTATGCAGTAACTTGACTGCCTGTCTCAATCCAATATTAGTGCAGTACTCAGTAAGTCGAGCCAATTCACTGTTTATCAGGGGCAGTAGTAAGGACAGAGAATATCTCATTATAGTGCAATATTTAATTCTAGTCTGTAACTTAGTCACAGTGCAATACTCATGAATGTCTCAGTCTGGGCAATACTCAATGTAAGTCTTTAACGCAGTGTCGTACCTCCGTACTCTGCAATACTCAAGCAAACAAAGAGATCACTGCATAATAAATGTTAAAGTGAGTTTAATTTATGTGCAATATTAGGATTATCTATAGGGTAAGTAGCTATTTATGCATTACTGTCTTGTTGTACTAAGTCTATGTGATATCTGCTCATTACAGTCCGGAGATAAGGAATTTCATTCAGTGTTTGCACTTGTGTGATTCTGAATGACAATAAAGTTTACTTTGACTTCAACTGACTTTTCCTTACACATAAAGTAAACAACTGCAGCACAGACTTCATAAGTGAAACACAATATATGGATATTATTAGATTTAAAATAAAAGATGTGACTTTTAGCTCTCCTTATAGTTATATTTTGACTATATCCAATATTTATTCAATTTACCAGGCTGCGGAATGATGATTCATCATTGGGACAAAGCAGAAATTTCTTAAGATTCCAAGAGCAGAATACATTATTTCTTGTGTTTATTTCATTGAATTGTACTTCTTTAGCACTTATAATTGTGCTATACAGCTAATCTACTACATTTTGCACTGTTATAAAGTTTTTGTACTGTTTTACTGCATTTGTATACTGTTATATACTGTTTTAACTGTATTTTTCATTGGTAGATACTGTTTCATTACTCTGCATTTTTACTGAATTACTTAACTGTAAACTGATTTTTCATACTGAGAGTTGTGTTTTCTGTTTATGAGTGCTCTATATGTGCTTTTCTGTAAATTTTTTGTGATGTTTCTGTGTTCTAGTCAGGTATCATATTACTGATTTGTTTGCAGTTAAAAGCATTCTCTAGAGTCTCCTTGCTCCTTTATCTGTTTAAAACTTTCATTTAATGGCTAGAGCTAGTAGCTGTAATAGTGTGCATTACTGTAATTGCATTTTTACTGAATTACTAAACTGTACACTGCCTTTTCATACTGAGACTTGTATTTTCTGTTTGTGAGTGCTCTTTATGTGCTTTTCTGTGCATTTATTGTGATGTTTCTGTGTTCTATTCAGGTAGCATAATCTGGATAGATGCCTGCTGTTATCCAGGCCTGATAGTTTTGTTTGTTGAGTTTCCTGTATTTCTGGCAGCCATCTTCTGCTGATAGTGTCTTGTCTTCTTTGTTATTGAGAGTAACAGGGTTTCCTGACCTTCTCTAGCATGAGTGATTGGTGTAAGAGCAGGGGCTAGTAGGACTGGGTAGTAATTCGAGCTTCTAGATTCTTCCATCCTTTCTGGTATATAAACCCTGTGTCTACATGGGGCTGTGCTTGCATTTACCAGGCTGTGAAATGATGATTCATCACTGGGACAAAGCAGAAATTCCTTAAGATTCCAAGAGCAGAATAAGTTATTTCTTACATTTATTTCATTGAATTGCACTTCGTGAATGCTAATAATTGTGCTATAAAGCTAATCTACTACATTTTGCACTGTTATAAAGCTTTTTTACTGTTTCACTGCTACTGTTTTGTACTGTTTACATTTTATTTTTCATTGCTAGATATTGTTTTATTGCTCTAATTGCATTTTTACTGGATTACTTAACTGTAAACTGCTTTTTCATACTGAGAGTTGTATTTTGTGTTTGTGAGTGCTCTATCTTTGCTTTTCTGTGCAAACTGATTTGTTTGCAGTTAAAAGCATTCTCCTTCCTCCTTTATCTGTTCAAAACTTTCATTTAGTGGCTAGAGCTAGTAGCTATAATAGTTTCTTGTTTTTATACTTGGTGGCTTTGCAATTGCCCAACCCATTCTAGTGTCATTAGTTCATTCTACCTAATACAGAGAGAACATTTGAGAAGGCCAACCCACTTAGGTTTTTAACCTTGAATTATCTTCAGCTCCTGCTTTCTCCCTTTCCACTTTACTAAAAAAAATGCTAGAATCTCCTTGTGTTCTGACAAAGTCTGCTTCTATTAAGTATATTTTGGTACTTTTTAACTGCTCAGAGTTGAATAAAACAATAATTGAATTCAGTTCAGAAGACAGTTTAAATAAATTGCATTTATTTAAACTGTATTTGCTGTAATATTGCTACACACTCAAGTGTGTTAGCTTGCACTGGACTTGAAATGATTTTAGTGCTGTTTTAGCTGCTTTTGTGTAAAAAAAAATTCTAAGCTTGTTTCCTGCCTTTCCTGTAACTAGTCTAGTCCAGATACAGATTTACTGTATCCAGAACTGTTTGCAAACTTTTGAGCCCCCCACCAAGCCTTTCTGTGTTGGAAGGAAGCCTTCTAGCTTATTAGTGGGAGTGGTAAGCACTAGGTAGCCTATCTACCACAAAAGGAGTGGTTTCTGGCCAAGAAATTGTGGTGTGTTGGCCGCTTGGGTAGTTTTTTCCATCTCTTTCAACTTTCTGATTTAAAAGCCCACATTTGCCTTTGTTATCCCCTTTTCTGTAACTAGTCTAGTCCAGATACAGATTTGCTGTATCCAGGACTGTTTGCAAGCTTCTGAGCCACCCCCCAAGCCCTTCTGTGTTACAGGGAAGCCTTCTAGCTTATTAGTGGGAGTGGTAAGCACTAAGTAGCCTGTCTACCACAAGAGTAGTGGTTATTGGCCCAGCAGTTGTAGTTATTGGCTGTTTGGGCAGTATTTCCTTCTCTTTCAACTTTTCTGGTTTAAAAGCCTGTGTTTGAGCTTGCTTCCTGCTTCTGCTGTAACTAGTCTAGTCCAGATACAGATTTTCTGTATCCAAGACTGTTTGTAAGCTTCTGTGCCCCCAAGCCTTTCTGTGTTGGAGGGAAGCCTTCTAGCTTATCACTGGGAGTGGTAAGCACTAGGTAGCCTATCTACCACAAGAGGAATGGTTTCTGGTCCAGAAATTGTGGTTTATTGACCATTTTGGGCAGTTTTTTCCATCTCTTTCAACATTCTGGTTTAAAAGCCTGCATTTGCACTTGTCTCCCGCCTTTTCTGTAACCTGTAACTAGCCTAGTCCAGATACAAACTTGCTGTATCCAGGATTGTTTGTAAGCTTCTGATTGGTGCCAAAGTCTGCTCTTCAATTTTTCCCATAGATGTGCTAGTTCTCTCCTCTCCTGCACTTATACTAGCTTATTATTCTAGCACTTTACCAGACTTCTTGTAGCAATTATTGTAGCAAACGAAAGTGCTACCAGCACTAAACGTTCTACAAGGAAAGAGATTCAGTACTTATTATTAATCCCACACCTCCAGGCATGTCTAAAGGTCAGTTCCCTGTGATTTCTCCTATTAACCTGATAAACTTGGGCATACCTCCCAACACTCAGACTTGCAAGAGATGCACTTATATATCCAAATTGGAAGCCGCACACTCTCCAGCCAAGACTAGAATAGCTGGTCAAGTAGAGAAGGTCAACACTTGCACCACACCACATGGAACACATAGCTCTCCAGAACACACACCAACACTGCCTTCACATAAAATCACAAACCACACACCCACCTTTGCGGAGGATCTCAATAAAAATCTACTCAAACAGCAGAGACCTCCAAGGCAGAAATGCACTCGACCACCACAACACAACACTAATCATGAGACACATAACTCTCCTAAACAGTGTGGCACTCAACCAAAGCCCATAGGCAAAACATCATGCCCAACACACTAGTCATAGGTGACTCAGTAGTGAAACACACTGATGTCCCACTCACTAGGTTGAATAAAGAGAAAGTAATAGTCAGCTGCCTGTCAGTTGCCAGAATTCACCACATAATGCACATACTCAGGTCCCTCAACAACAGGTAAAAATATGACTCTGTCATTGTACATGTGGGTGTGAATAACCTGAGGTTTAACTCCCTGGACTAAATGAAAAGAGACATGGAGGAGCTCTCAGATTATGTAGCCCAGATGGTATAACCCTAGCCCCTAGTAGCATCCTACCATCACCCAGAATGATACCACAGTACAAGCTGAAAATGATTGATTTCAACAATTGGCTAAGTTTGTGGTGTCATTCTAATAGGATCCAGTATCTGTCTCCTGGGATGACATGATTGACAGACCTTGATGCTTTGCCAGAGATAGCCTGCATCTGTCACCCCTGAGCTTCCGGATACTGGTCAAGGCTGTTACCACCCCTATAGTGCCTTTTTTAGGTGGTGTTCTAAAGGCCAAATTACCACCATAACAGCTACAAACACATGCAATCTGAGGGTCATGCTGCTCAATACTAGAAGTCTAAATCTCAAAATGCACTCACTCGAAGCACTCCTTAAAATGGCCATCGACAGTTGTGCTGTAACAGAGACCTGGTTCAAGGCAGCAGAAAGCACCCCTGCACTACCAGGCTGTAACTCATTCCACACCTTCTGGCCTCACAACTTGGACCAAAGCTCCAAAGGCGGTGGTGTTTCCATATTCATAAAGGATGCACACATCTCCAGACTGGTAGCCCAACATAACGCATCAGATATACTTCAGGTGCAGTTAACACTGGGTAAGACAGCGATTCAGGTCGTAGACTGCTATAGGTCCCCAACAATGTTTCAAAACTCACACTCCACATTCCTAAGCACCCTGGAGAATATTAGGGTCCAACCTAACACTCTCATACTAGGCAACTTCAACTACCCCTCCATTAACTGGGAAAACTATTCATGTACCAATATACTTGCCCAACGTTTCCTGGAGTTCATTAATTTCAATGCACTAGACCAGCTCGTTCTTACCTCCACTAGAGGTAGCAACATCCTTGACCTGGTCATTTCTAACATGTGCGTCCATTGCTCTACACCAATAGTCATCTCCTCCCTGATTAGATCCGACTACAAACTGATCATCTTGGAAATCCACATCCCTCCCACCCACCCACCCCCGCAAAGGTAACCACCATGAAATACTTCTCCAAAGTTAACTTTGGGCTCCTAAAAACAGAGGTGGCTAACTTCGCAGCACCCATGGAAATGGAAAATAGCTGCATGACTGCCAAATCATACACCAATGCACAGTGCGAACACGTACACAAATGCAAGGATCTCACCATACCCAATAGAACCAAGACACTCTCCTCCAAAAAAGGAAGCCAATCTGGTGGTCCCCTGCCATAAACAAACTTTACAACAGAAGGAGGAAACTGATGCAGAATAAGGTGAAGTCCGAAGACTGGAAAAACTCCCTTATCAGCCTCCACAAAAAGTTGAGATCCCTCATCAAATCCTCTAAAGCTAGCTAGGAAAACAGAATTGCAGCAG
Source organism: Protopterus annectens (assembly GCF_019279795.1). NCBI lineage: Eukaryota > Metazoa > Chordata > Ceratodontiformes > Protopteridae > Protopterus > Protopterus annectens. The sequence goes on along the minus strand of NC_056731.1, from coordinate 288,022,597 downwards.
ATAGTAAAGACAACCACAAGGCCTTCTATGGTTATGTAAAGAATTTCCATGGCAATACCCAGATTTGCTCTCAGTTACTGCACCATGGTACCTCCTATACCAAGCCAACAGATATTGCCAATATACTGGACCACAGATTCAGTGCCAACTTTACCCGTCTCACCCCCCCCAAAGGACTAATCACAATACCAGTAGATTGATAGGCACCCAGTATTACTGCTGCACAGGTTAAAACATCGCTGTCCATGGCCAAGAATACAGCCTCTATGGGACCTGACAATATCCCTGGCTGTGTTCTACATGAACTAAACTGTGAACTGGCATCTCAACTGTGTGCCCTGTTCAGTCACAGCCTCACCTCAGGCTTTGTCCCTACTGAATGGCGCACTGCTGCAGTCATCACTCTCCACAAAAGAGGAGCAACTACAGACGCTGGGAACTATTGCCCCATTAGCCTAATGAGTCTGATATGCAAAGCTATGGAACGCATCATCATGGACCTAATAAACAAGGATATAGGGAATCTCCAAACTCTGGATCCTACACAGTTTGATTTTGTGAAAGATAGATCATGCCTGCTCAACTTGGTTGACTTCTTTGAGTCAATCATCAGACTGTGGATGAAGGCAAGGTGGTTCATACAGCCTATCTTGATATGGCCAAGGCCTTTGATACCATTCTCCACTCAGGAATCATAGAAAGACTCACTATGCTAGGCATCAACCCTTATATCAGTAGGTGGGTTGCAAACTGGCTCACAGATAGAACCCACAGTGTAAAAGTAGCTGACTCCTAGTCAGACTGCCGACTAGTTATGAGTGGAGTCCCACGGGGTTCAGTCCTGGGTCTACTCCTGTTTGGTATCTACTTCTCTGAACTCCAGGTCAACATGAAGGGACTCTGGCTGACAAAGTTCACAGATGATTGCAAGTTGGGAGCTATTATTAACTTCCCAAGTAATATTGACATCCTACAGAATAGCTCACTGAGATCAAAGACTGGTGTCAGAACCATGGCCTTAAGCTCAATGCCAAAAATGTGTTGTCATCCCCTTTGGGAAAAACCTGTTTCCCATGAATTACCATAATGATGGTAGTCCACTGAACACAGAAGGCATTATATGGGATCTAGGACTATTGAATGAAAGTTCAATAGTCCGAATCCACAATACCCGAACGCACTTTAACAAAAGCGCTTTCACAGAAAAAGCACTTTCATTAAATCCGTTCAAACCCCAAAAAATAATAAATCCCCCCCCACACCCCCCCACACTTTTATATTCTCACTCTGAGGTTGCACTACAGTGGGGAAAAGGGAATTCTCCCTTAACTGCACCGTAGTGCGACCGGCACAACCAGCATACTTAACTGAAAGTGCTGCTTCAGTGAACAGCACTTTCGGTTATGTATGTTCAGTGATTTGTGCTTCGGCAGAAAGTGCTGTCGGGGATCTGTACGGATCCCATTATATGAGATCTGATTGACAGCAACCTCTCTTTTCATCACCACATTTCCACTGTGGTCAGAAAGTCCTTCTATGTGGCACATCTCATTACTAAAGGTTTTGCATCCAGGAAGAAAGAGGTCATTGTCTCCCTCTACTCTTCCATCATTAGGCCAATTATCGAGTACAATGTCCCATTTGGCATGTACCTCACTAGACATCTGCAACAACTGGAGAGGCCACAAAAGTACCTCACAAAGAGGATCAGATCCTAGGCCTTAAACACTTGTCCTGTATGGACAGACTAAAAAAACTCCAACTATTCTCTGTCTCATATCACCTTCTTAGAGACGATCTCTGCCTGACTTACAAAGCCATGTCTTACCCAGTTCTGTTAGAAATGCTACATCTTAAAAAATCTCAATCCCTCTGTACCACATTCACCAGTGACCTCAACCTCATTACCACAATCAACAGAATGTACTGGTGTGACAGGTTCATAACCCAGAGACTGCCCATGCAATAGATTCTCATACATGTCAAGCAGAGCACCTTGCTGACCCTCTTCAAGAGAAATCTTGATGAGTGGATAGGAAATAGGAAATTCACCCCGGGGATAACTCTAGTGGCTCTACTCGACAGAGGCACTGGGAACTAAGGTCGGGTGGCACGATGCCAGGGTAATCCTGTGGCTAGGCTTTAAAGGCCCCAGGGCCATTAGCTTAGTACACACCTATGAACCTATGAAATATGGTGGCAACAGTCAGGTTGCATAATATATTTTACTACAATATGAGGGCATTCACATCTGAATATATATTAGAATACAATTATCGTAATAGATCCCATACAGTGCATGTATCTGACAAAGACTCATGGTTAATATGCAAACTGGAGTTGAGAACATCTCTATTGCATCTTTGTGTCCAGAAATAAGATGGCCAAGTGGATGTATGAATTCAACCATCTTTACTTTAAACTGCCTGCCAAAATAATTTGGGTTAAAAATGCAAAAAAAAGGGGACCTATGTAACATATAGATCAAGAAGTCCAATTTTTCTACAACCATTTCTACATTAGTGATACTAGTGTAACATTAACATAACAGCACAAAGTTCCCATACAGGTACATAGAAATAAACTAACAACCATCTTGGCAACAACCAGACAGACAGAGCGAAATAAGTTACAGTACTAGCAGAACATATAATGTTATAATATTTAATCCACATGTTTGCTGAATTTTCTGTTTGGCATTATGCATGTTGGACATGTTATGTTACCTGTGTATGCCACTGTTGTCAGTATGTTGTGTAGCACATGTATAATGTTGTATAATCATGTAAACCTTTCTACAAGTATACAGCAAGTACTCGGATGCTTAGGTCATATGTTAGCCACAACTGTGGGTGCTACTTTCCCAATTCCCTACTTTTATAACTATTTTTATCAAAATGACAAAGCCTATCAAAATAAGGGTAAGATAGCTGCTGCTACTTTTCAGCAATGATACAGGTGTATTGATACAGTTTCACTATCATACTACTGGCAAGTGTGAACCACTGCTGACTTGGTGTTACATAGTGCTTTACATGGTACGCTGTTCAATACGGTGTAAACATGCGTTTGTACTGTTCAGACTACTACTTACTAACAGCTGTGTAAGTATCCAGGCGTGACCTTACTGCACAGTGTTCAAATTACTTGACATATTCCATATTCCAGACATACCTGCAAAGTCCAGGTTTCTACAATTATACTAATCTCCCACTATAGTGGTAAATTCTGCATTATGTGAATATTCTTTTTGTTTACAAATCCATGGAAGTTACATGGATTGGTTTGGTTTGACATTTGTAGACTCTGATATGTACTCTTTTACCTGCTAGCCCAGCTATTCAGTGTCACTGAGGTGATTAACTCCTCTGTGTTGTGGTCATCAGCTGGGTTCAGTAGGATAATGAGCTTGGGAGCTGTCTCTAATGCTCACATAGGGTGGTTAGGAACAGTGGCAGGAAGCCCTTATTATATGCTTTGTGAGTTAATGGGAATGGGCCACTCTTTAGGAGTATCACTGCCTCCCTTTCTAAATTGATGATAACCCATCATGGCTTGCCCATTCAGTTAGTAGAGCTGCCATTCCTGGTTCTGGTCTTGACCATGGTAGAGGGCTACATTCCTTACTCCAGCATGGTATTATATCTCCCCAGAAACAGAGGTGAGCAGGCATAGCCTCATCCTTTCTTTCCCCTGCATGTTCCTACAGGTGCTTGGGTGACATAAATGAGCCCAGGTCTGGATCATTGTCAGGGCTTCCTTGATCTATACCTGTGTAGCTTGCTTGTTCTACAAGACTTGTAGATTTTGGCACTCACCATTGAATCAACAAGAGTTTGTGAATATTAGCACTGCATACTATGAGGCCCTGGCAAGCTACACATTTTGCATAATCTAAGATTTAAAACATTGCATATTAATAAGGCCTATTAGGAGAAATAAATGTGCTAAATTTGGTGGCCAATGTGTCAAACAAGACTATAGTATTCTGAGACAAGCACACATTTATGCGATTATTACCTCCACATGGGGAGATAATGTAGTTGGCTGATACTAAAATAATTTGATTTCTCTATTAGAGCACATCCCTTGGGCTGCATTAGTATTTTAGGTCTGTGTTGTATGTGTACATGGCTATAGTGCTCCTGTTATGTGTTATTGTTGAGAAGTATCCATTCCCTCCTCTTCCCTTTAAAATGGCTGTGTGCTGTGATATTGTTTACATTTGCAAGGTTTCCTTTGAAACTGCTAAATGTATATTGCAGTATTCCACTATAATGCTTGATGTGGGTATCTTTTGTAGGTACTGATGCATATTTTTTCCATGTGTGTGTGTTCCCTAAAGCTATCACATGCTGTTAGAAGAAAAAGCTGTTTTGCTGTCCTAGTCCTAACTAGCTTTGTTGCTTCAGAAATGACTGCCAGTACTGCACAACCACACCACAAGCATCTACAGATTGCACCCTCTGGGAGATTGCCCCTTCTCCCTGCCCTAGTTATTGATATGACCATAATGTAAGCAAAGCCAAAATGCACTGTATTAGCCTAATAGACAAAATCTACCTTGTCAATATTACTATTCTGCTTCTTATCACACATAAATAATCTTCATTACATTGCTATTTTTATTACTCTGAAAACTGAGTAGAATGGGATAAAACCTTTCAGAATCCTATTAATGAACAGTGGTCTGAATTTTATGTCTTAATAGATAAACATAAATCTTTGTTGGGTTTTGTCCTTTCATATATTGCAGTTAGAGACAGTTACACTGAATATAGTGTTGATCATAGATGCATTAAAGTTGAATTATTTATATACTATTCAAAGAAATAAATGATACAAGAGAACCAAACAATATATGTCTGCCTCAGTAGTATCCATTCCCTCCTCTTCCCTTTAAAATGGCTGATGTTTTTATGGTTTCAGTTTTTCTTCACCTTAGAGCTTACTTGACAAGATGTCTGCCTGAACTCAAAATAATGTCAGGGATGGAATATACCATCTTTATCTCAAACATGCTATTGTACAGAATTGCCTATTGCAATAATGCTGTTTGCAGAACTAATGAGGATGTGATTGTCTTGCTATTAATTTATGAAAATAAATCAGAAATACAGTACTATCTTTCGGTTTTCCCCGGTTAGGGGTCGCCACAGCAGAACTCCAGTCCGCTAATGATTGGCAGTAGAGTTTTACATGCTGGCTTGCTGGGCCTAACGCACAACCTTCAGCGAAGGAACACTCATTCACGCATGTCAACACACAGAAGATGCTCTAACTGAGAATAGAACGTGCAACGTCTAACTGTGAGGCGACAATGCTACCGCAGCACCACCACCGCAGTAAAATATTTTTCAAATTCCACAGGATATCAGGAAAGGACATACAATTACTCTAGCAATGAGTATTCCTGTATTTTTTTAAAGAAATTAAAGATTCTATAGAGATTTCTCTAAAAGAAAATAGTATACGAAAAGAATTTCACAACTGACTTTATTTCCCAAATCTGTTCACCATTTAACATCACTTTCCTTTTCTTCCTCCCAGTGAGGTTCACAAGGGTAGCAAGCTAAGCAGGACAAAATGCCCCTAACGTCAGACACAGATTCTAGCTCATCTTCAGGGATTCACTGGCATTTACATGCCAGCCAATAATCCCTCCACCATGTACTGAATCTGCTCTTCAGTCTCCTGTCAGTGGACAGTGTGTGGTACAATTCTAAATGGAACTGTTAAGGGGGCATCATTATAGAAGGTTTAATACATGTTGTTTTGCTGTCCCCAGCTTGAAACAACACTGCCTTTTCCAGTTCAACAGTATAGTCATTTGATATAGAGAATAATGACATTGATCATGTTTACCTGCATTCTTTTTCTTTTAGTCATTATCCAAAACTTGTGAGCACAGGTGACCAATGGGATGCAGAAGGGCTTTTGTCTAAGAAAGTGGTTTCCTCATTTATTGAAGCTCAGTTCAGCTCCCATAAAATTGCAGCTGCTGCCCTGATCCACATGCTGGTCTCATCCATTTTCTTGCTGTCATTCAGAAGTAACACCCCAAGATTCCTAGTAGAATCTAGCATTACGGATCAAAGAGAACAAGCCACAGTTTTTCAGTGAAAGCATCATTGCTTTGGGTTTAAAAGTGCAGGTTTTCATCTCTTTTTATTCACACTTAGCAGTGAATCACTTTAATGCATGTTGGAAGTTATGGTTAGATAAGGCATCTGAAACCACCAGAATTTTCATCTCTGTGTTACTGAAGTGGACGTCATGCTTAGCTGCATATTGATATCCTATCACAGACACAGAAAGTCACAAAAAGGAGTTGCAGAAAGTTTTGTCCTTGGCAGAACTTGGCAACCACCTTGAACAATTTTGATTCAATGCCAAGAAGGCCAACACACTTTTCTAATTCCATTCATACAGGATCTACTTAGCAATGCATGCCACACTGCCAATGTTACCCCCATAGTCTCATAGGATATGGGGCATATACTCATGACTGCTTCAAAGGCATGCCCAGGGAACTAAGAAGGTCTGAGATGGTTAATCTAGTCTCCTTATAATTTTGTGAGTAGTTATTTATTATCATCCATTGACTAGATAGTCCATATGGCTTAGTTTATTTTCAGTGGTTGCCCCAGGAAAAAAGGTAAAAAAAACTGCAATTAAGACACAAAGTGTAGTCATAGGCATACCTCTTACAACAGGAGCAGGCAATTTGGTGTAGTCAAAACTGATAATCTGAAAGCATGTCAGAAGGAAATCACATTAGTAGATTACATAGAAGCTGTTTGCAATACATTGACAGGTACCTAGCTAGATGTATCTCACTGAGAACACAGACAGCATTTATACTTATACTAAACAGGATCACAAGTTTAAGAACTAGAAATTAACTGTCTGTAGAGTCGAAGCAGCACCGAGCAATGGTACAAATAAGAAGGGGAACGATACAGTGCAAAAAGAGATGATAAATAGTGGGAATAGGTTAAGTTATAGGCTTGCCCTATGAAAAAAAGAAGTATAAGCATGCTGTCTGAAACTGGTGCAGTGCTGGTAACATATGCACGCCACACTTATTTACTTTTATACACACACACACACACACACACACATATACATATATATATATATATATATATATATATATATATATATATATATATACTATTGGTACTGGACCTCATTATTTTTTTTATTTTTTTGTTTAGTATGATATTTATGTCGAGACAACACACTGACTAATGTATAATTTTAAAAAACAAGACTTTTTTATAAAGCATTGAACATTTTAACAATGTGTTACTACTATAACAAGTTTTTTACATATTGATGTAGTATTTTGTATTATTTTAGTAACACAAATAGTTAATTGATATGTTTGTTTTTTATTTGACTATTAGAGTATTGGTTTATCAAGTTATTCATTTGTAAATTTTTCATATTTATATTCTCAATTTTATACCTTTAAAATTATCAGATAATAGGATCGTAGAAGTACTGAATTTTAACAGTTGTAGTATTCGTTTTGAAAAGAGTCTTTTCCTTCAATTTGTCTAACTGGCTAATTAATTAATCAATTAATTGAATTATTGTTGCCAGAAAGTTGTATAAAAGGCAGAGCCTAACAGCATTTTGTATTCTTGACAAAGCCTGGGAGAGCCCGGGTGAAAGCGCTTGATTTGAATTTTCGTTGTGTTTTCACTGGTAGAAGCCGTTTGTATGTAATAAACAACTTGGATCTGTGGCACCTGTGTACTTTCTGCTGTGAGCCTTGTTTTTACCTGGTCGGTATTTTTTGGGATTTATCCGTTTGTGTGCTTATTTGGATTTTATATGGCTGAAAGTACTGGGAGCATAGACTTTGCTGATACTCCCATTATTTTGGAGGACAACCAACTATTACCGGATGATGCCCCGGTCACTAGGGGCGAATTTAAGCAAGTTATGTGTTTACTTTCACAACTTACTGGACTGTTATCGCAAGAGAGCAGTGAAGAATTGGATAGGATACCAGCTAACCAGCAGGAACTGATAAGAGGTACGGACACAGGGACCAGACGGAAAATCAACCCCCCCATCGGAAGTTACAGATGACCCGCGATTGGCTAGAGCAAGTGTGCACGACAAACCTAGTAGGCAGCAAGTTCCTAATTTAGGAACGAACCAGCATCTTGTTAAAGATTTTAATTTTAGTAAATGGACTACGAAGCGTTTTTCTTTTAACCAAGGTACTGGTTGTGCTTCCTCAAATGGTAATGACTATGTTGAGCAAACACTGCTGGATTTGAACAATAAGCTCTACGCTTATAAAGCGGCACAAATGGAAATAGAATATCTATCGGAATGTATCCGCGTTCAACGAATACCAAAAGGTTTAAGGTTCAACAAATTTCCAAATAATGCTTTACCAGGTACTGTATTATTTGATGAACTCACTGATTTGTTCAATAAGTCTGGACTTGAAATGTTGAATCTAATGGTTAAAGACTATGAGGCTAAAGCTGCTACACTGCTGTCAGAAGTTAACACTTTAAATAACACTATTGTTAATGATAACAATTTTAGTAGTATTAAAAGAGACTATGATTGTACCTTTAGATGAACATTGTTTAAGAGTAGTTAACAGAAAAATTAGAAAATTGGAACAGGACTTGCAGGATTACAACAATGGGACAGCTTATATTTTTAGCACGAAAAGTAGATGGTCTAACAAACCAAATAACAATTCTGTTTTTAATAATGATGATAATGATAACGTGGCCACATTTCCACCCCAAGATCCTAGGAGAAGTGAAAGATTAGCACAAAAAACAAATACAACTTCCAATCAGGTTTTTCACCAAGCTCTGAGGAGGCAAACGAGCAGGGAAATCACACCTTACCCCCAGAGGTGGAACAGAACCAGGAGGTAATCACAATTAATACACCTATTGAGGTTGTTAATGTGGCCCAGGATACTTTCAATGCTAACTCTAATCCATGTAAAGTTTGCAAATAAGACAATTTTTCTATTTACAACTACACAGACATCGAAGTTGATGCAAGGTATTTTGACCTGTTTAATAAGGGGTTACATTTTGTCCCTTCCCATCCCATTAATATTGCCAGGACTATACTAGATTTAAAATTGTTCACTCGTCAATTGAATCTCAGTCTTTATTTTAAGGGCAACATGATGGTTCCAAGTTTGTTTCACAGAGCAAGCACATTCAACCCACCCCTACACCCAGCCCTACAAATTTTCGAGGAGCTAGTAGAAGTAGATATTAGAAAAAGGGAGGGGGTCGATAATGTAGTACACCCCAATAATCTCCCAAAATAAGTTTTTGACCTAATTAACCTCTTAAAGAAAGAGGAAATTAGAGTAATGAAAACTGATAAAGGTGAGGGGGGGTTGTGCTGATGTACAAACATGATTATGAAGCCAATCTGTTTACACTTTTGCATGATACAGAACAATACACCGAGGTTTCTGTAAATGAACGTAATATAGCCTATGCAAAAATTAAATATTTGTTGAATGACCATCTTATGCAGGGTGCAATTAATGAGCAGTTATACAATTACCTTCTGGTGAAAAAACCATTGACACCAGTCATATTTAGTATACCGAAGGTGCACAAAGGGTTGTGCCCCCTACGTTTTAGACCCATAGTAGCAGGAGCGAAGGGAATAACTGAACCACTAGGAAAGTTTATAGACATTACTGTAAACAATTTAGTTGCATCTTTAAAACACCTCTGTAAAGATTCCTGGCAATTTTTAAGAGATCTGAAACAGGAATATTTTACTGATACTAAATATATGATTACCATCGATATAGTGGAGTTATTTCCCAGTATCCCACACGCCGTAGGGCTGAAATGGTTTAGTAGGGTACTTACCCGCTGTTCAGGATTTAATGCCAACATTATAGGTCTATTAGTGGAGTTCATGAATGTGATTCTTAGTAACAACTTAATTTTTTTCAATGGCGAACTCTTCAGATAAAAAAGGGGGGTCACCATGGGCAGCCCTTGTGCATCAGCATATGCCAATATAGTCCTTTATTATTGGGAGACTAAGTACATTTTTTCATCTGACTGGGTTAAATTTATTACACATTACCAGAGGTACTTGGATGACATCTGTATCCTGTGGAAGGGGGATTTAATTGAACTTGACAATTTTATTCAGTACATCAACTCTTCAACTGGCTTTTTGAAGTTTACCTATACGGCCAAGGCGGACTATTTACATTATTTAGATGTCAATTTAGAAAAGAATCTAGAGCTTCAAAGGTTTCAATCAAGTATCTTTAGAAAGAACACTTTTTCTAACATGTTTCTTCACTTTGACAGCGATCACCCTTTATCGCAAAAGAAAGGGATTATTAAAGGCCAACTTATAAGGGCTTCTCGCATTTGTAGTGAGGACATACTATTTCAGAAAGAAACGCAGACTTTAAGATCATTATCTTTGGAAAAGAACTATCCTAGACATATATTTGACACTCTCTATACGGAGATTCTTTCTAAAAGAAAGGATGAGTATTACCCATTACTGGGAGAAGCGCACAGACAGGTTCTAGATATTAAACATAAGGATTTGGTGGGGAAGGAAAAAGCTTTTATCCATACTTCTAATACAAACAGTTTAGATATAGAAAACAATTTATAGATATTGGCCCATTCTATCGATGAATGAAGATATTAATAAAATCATCCACAAAAAAACACACTTTGTAAGAAGGAAGAATATGAACTTAAAAAATCTCTTTGAAAACAACAAATTATTAGGTACAAAAAATGCTCAGTTTGAGCAAGGTACCTTCAAATGTAAGGCATGTAAGCAATGTCCCTTCATGATTAACAACAAAGGCTTATACTTGAAATCAAGAAAAACTAAGATTGTTTCACCAGATCATTTTAATTGTAGCACTAAAGGGGTTGTTTACCTTGGGTTTTGCCAAAGTTGTTATGGATTTTACATTGGCAAAACAGAAAGAGCGTTAAGAAAAAGAGTGTATGAACATCTATATGAAATAAATAAGAAGAAAGAATCTAATGCATTTTTTAAGCACTCACTTACCTGTGAGCGAATGAGTTTAAAATTTTTAGTATTAGAGCAGGTTTGTTGCAACCCTAGGGGTGGTGATTGGGAGACATCCCTTGAATATAGGGAGCTACTATGGCAATTAAGATTAAATGCATCAAAACCCCCAGGGCTCAATGAGACTATTAGCCTTAGCAGTGTGCTGAAGTTTAGAAGGGCTAAACTATAAACTGGCTGTTGGGTTAGATTTGCTATTTTGTTAGTGTGTCAAACCCAGTTTCATAAGCTGTTTAAATAATTTTATAATAACAGCTTTTTAGAAATGATTAAATGTGGTAATCTTACTATTGGTACTGGACCTCATTATTTTTTTTATTTTTTTAATTTTTTTGTTTAGTATGATATTTATGTCGAGACAATGCACTGACTAATGTATAATTTTAAAAAACAAGACTTTTTTATAAAGCACTGAACATTTTAACAATGTGTTACTACTATAACAAGTTTTTTACATATTGATGTAGTATTTTGTATTATTTTAGTAACACAAATAGTTAATTGATATGTTTGTTTTTTATTTGACTATTAGAGTATTGGTTTATCAAGTTATTAATTTGTAAATTTTTCATATTTATATTCTCTATTTTATACCTTTAAAATTGTCAGATAATAGGATCGTAGAAGTACTGAATTTTAACAGTTGTAGTATTTGTTTTGAAAAGAGTCTTTTCCTTCAATTTGTCTAACTGGCTAATTAATTAATCAATTAATTGAATTATTGTTGCCAGAAAGTTGTATAAAAGGAAGAGCCTAACAGCATTTTGTATTCTTGACAAAGCCTGGAAGAGCCCGGGTGAAAGCGCTTGATTTAAATTTTCATTGTGTTTTCACTGGTAGAAGCCGTCTGTATTTAATAAACAACTTGGATCTGTGGCACCTGTGTACTTTCTGCTATGAGCCTTGTTTTTACCTGGTCGGTATTTTTTGGGATTTATCCGTTTGTGTGCTTATATATATATATATATATATATATATATATATATATATATATATATATATACATATACATATACTAACTGAATACATTTCTGCAAATAAAACGGAGGCATGACAGCTCTCACAAAAGCATTTATTACAGCCGTTAGGCATGCCAATGGTTAAATATATGGCCATTGGCATGGAAAACTGTTTATTTTTTTAAAAATTAAACTTTTTATTTTTTGGGCGATCTCAGCCATTTAAGCATAGGGCAGTGGCGTGCAAATGGGATCGGGTGGAAAATAAAAAGAAAAAAAAAAGCTGAAAAGTACATTTTTAGAGAAATCTGCATTTTGCCATTATAGTCTATGGCATGCAGAATGAAAACAATACCAGGGAATAGTGGTTGTCAAGGTGACAGGTCTGTGTAAGTGCAGTAACTATGCATGAAGGCAGTGGGGTATGCAAATGAGGGGAAATTTACTGAATCACAGAAATCTTCTAAGTCCCAAACTGCACCTAATATTGTAGGTGCTCTAACATGATGGTGTAACGAGGAGGAACAACAGACATGAAAAGGGTGTGTGTAAGGCATATTGTAAGCACATTGAAGCCCTAAGGCGAAGAGATAAGCTTAGCTAAGCACAGCTAAGCAAGGGTGTGTGTGTGTGTGAGGCTGTATTGTCTTATTCCATGAACTGAGGAGCATGTTCGTGGCCAGGAGAGGGCCATTTCTAACTGTTTACATTAACTAAATGGGTTTGCGTGGCATGCACCCAGTCTAAAACAAAAAAAAAACAAAACAAAAACAAAAAACAATGGAAATAGCAGGACTGTTTACATTTGGGCACTGGGTTTGTGCGGCATGGCTCAGGGCTTAAAAGGGGAGGAAACAGGAAGGGGAAAAAGAAAAAAAAGGAAAAATAGCAGAATTAAAGCATTCAAGTACAAATGACATAGCTAGCAGATGGAATGCATCATAGTCAGCCAATCATACAGGCATCTGCAGCACAACAATATAAAGTATGGAAACACTTTACAGTCTGTTTTTTTACACAAACTCTGCACCATTGTTGTATACATGCAGGGGAATTTTAACTGGAAAAATTTTAGGGGCTGCCATTGCTTTGATCTATCAGTATGTGCTAGAGGCTGACGGTGGAGAGAAGGATAATGCTGACAACTGCCACAGACCAAGGATGAGAGAAGAGTGTTCAGACCCAGGGAAACTTACCAGGTGCTACATGATCTGGAGATAGTAGAGAACTACAGAGTTGACAAAGACATACTTCAACAAATCACCGAGTTGTGCCAGCCTCAACTCAGAGCTAGAACCAACAGAGGGGAATCCATCCCAGTGGATACCAAGGTATGTGTAGCCTTAAGAATTCTAGCTACAGGTACTTTCCAAAGACCTACTGGGGACATTATGGAAGTTTCACAGGCATCTGCATCCAGTGTATTGCACCAGTACCTGGATGCCATGCTACCACATGCCAGTGAGCACATTTACTTCCACAACACCCGTGAGGAGAGGACCAGCAATATGTGTCTCTTCCACCATGTAGCAGAATACCCAGAGGTACTGGGTGCCATAGACTGCACTCACATCCACATCAAAGCACCACCCGGTGAACAGGGTAGGGTCTACATAAACTGCAAGGGATTCCCTTCCATCAACTGCCAGGTCATGTGCAATGCCCAGGGCATTATCATGAATGTTTGTGCTGGCAGCCCTGGAAGCTATCACGACTCCCAAATCTGGCATTCATTACAGTTGTACCAGGTATTTGCCAGAGGGGGCATCCTGTATGGTCATCTGGTGGGGGATGCTGGCTGTGCACTGGAGCTGTGGATGATGACACCCATCAGAAATGCACACACACCCTCACAAGAATGCCATAATGAGGCACACACACAAATCAGGATCATTATAGAGTATGTGTTTGGGATGCTCAAATAACGGATCCGCTGCCTTGACATATCTGGTGGAGCCTTGCAGTACTCTCCAGCCACATGTGCACACATGTTCATAGTGTGTGCCATGCTACACAATATGATCCTGCGGAAACAGCTGCACCAGGAACAGCATGGGGAAGGGCCACACAGCCCACCACTATTGCCAAAGTCCCCACAAGCAGAGAGGGATTCATAAGAGGAGTCCCCTGAGTCTGTTTCTGTAGGCAGACAGAGGTGTGCCGAGTAGGCTCAGGCCTTGGCAAAGAGGCAGGACATAGTACACACACACACACACTGACACTGTAGGGACCCCAGGGACTGATACCTCCCTCTGACTCGCACACACATCATATTACCTGTAACTTACCTTGTAGAGGCAGTGTGCTGTGTGCATCCAACATAGGCGGCCCTCAAGCACCATCTTCATATCTGTGACAAGCACAAGGTAAATCAGTCTTCTTAACAATAAATGAATGGAACAGTATGTTCTGCTAGCATATCTATGGTAATGCAGCATGCATGCAAGGGAATGGGGTGGCTTACTGTGATAGCAGCACACAATTGATAGGTATGTAGGACACCAGGAAATGTCTGGTAAAAACTGGCCTCCATACACTATGGAGTAGTACCCAAAGTGGCAAATCCCACTGCAATATATGTGTGGGGACAACTAACTGGGGGTCATAGGTCACAGGCATGGATGTCAGGGTGTGGGGGGTCCCATAACCACTCCTCACACCCACACAGCAAGTCAGCTGTAGAAAACCACAGAGTAATGTCTAGTAACGGCACACAAATGGCGGCAATGTTGAATTAAGTCCCTACAGATGTACACAGTGATAACACAGCAGGACCCACAGTTGCAGTAAGGCTATGAAGGGTAAGCAGTCTGAAACTCAAATGTATGCCAGTACAATCTCACTTGGGCTCTTTACTGATATGTCTCTAGTCCCCAAGACAGGGCACAATAGTATGGTAAATGAAACCAAAATGTAAAGCAAATATCAGCACAGTCTGTGCCATACCTCTCAACCATACCAAATTCCTCGGTATTTACCAGTTTTGAGGGTAAAATAATGGGGTGTCACGAATTTCCGAGTGGCCCCTTTAATTCCCGATTTTTTTTTTTTTTTTTTTATAAATTATTTTTTGTATTGCCACTTTAAATGTATGGGTGACGTCACCACACACCAGCCTACAGGGTAGTGTGTGATGACATCAGCTACATCCTGTTGGACTACTTTGAATTATATTGGAGGGAAATGGAGAGCACTAATGGATGATCTGCTTCTGTTGTAAGTTTGTTGAGAAAAGAACTGACTGTTTTACCTGCTGGGAATTATTGCTATCTGAACTGAGGTTCAGCGTTTATTTTTAAATAAATGTTATGGAACTGCTGGCTAGCTTGTGTGTGCTGTATGCAGAAGAACCGTTGAAGAGTGGAATACCTCTGCTGTTTGTAAGTTCATGGGTGGAACTGCTAGTTTGCTGTCGGCAAACGTGGCATCTAGTTAGAACAGAACATGGTAATGGTGTAAGCTTATTTTATTTATCTGCTTCTCTTCTTTTGCTGCCCGCATCTAGTTAGACTTTGCTAGTGCTGCTAGCTTGTTTGTTGATATGCACAGATCTGTTATGGAACTGTACTAGCTAAAGCCTGTGGAACACTTTGCTGTCAGCGTTAGAAATAGAACAGAACATGGTGGTGTATTGTATTTGTAGTAGTTGGCATCATCTAGTTAAAACAGAACGTTACAGCCCTTTATTAATCTGCTTACGTTACAGCCCTTTATTAATCTTCTTTCTTTTCACGGAGGCTATCTGCTCTGTGTGTACAGCCCGAGTTTATTTCTTTTTCACAGAGGTTATCTGTTTTATTTTATATGCTTTCAGTTTATTTTATTGGAAGTTATCTGCTGTTTTTGCCTTCACAGAGGTTTTTTTCAAGGAGATTTTCTGCCGCTATCTGCGTACAACCATTTATCTGAGCCGAATCTGCTTTCTTTTCAGTCTGCTGCTTTTACTTACACAGAGAGGAAGTTATTGTGTTTCTGCTTACAGCCGAGTTTGCGGAAGTTATCTGCTGTGTTTCAGCCAAATTCAAGTTTATTTGCAGATTTATCTGTGTGTGTGTTCACACCCCTTTATTTTATTTATCTGCTTTCTTTTTATGGAGGTTATCTGCTGTGCTGTGTGTGTACAGCCTAAGTTTATTTCTTTTTCACAGAGGTTATCTGTTTTATTTTATATACTTTTCAGTTTATTTTATTGGAAGTTATCTGCTGTTTTTGCTTTCACAGAGGTTTTTTTTTCAAGGAGGCTCTCTGCAGCTATCTGCATACAACCATTTATCTGGGTTAAATCTGCTTTCTTTTCATTCTGCCAAGTTCATTTTATTGGAGGCTCTGTCTGTTGCTTTTGTTTTCAAAGAGCGGAAGTTAGTGTTTCTGCTTACAGCTGAGTTTGCGGAAGGTGTGTGTGTGTACATTTATGAGCACTGAATCTATGTGTGCATGTGCATTCAGCAATACCTTCTCTGCCTTGCACCCACTGAGTACTGGGATATGTTCTGGCTCACTATGTGACCCTAAAATGAATAAAGCAGGCATCCAAGAATGAATGATTGAATGACCAATTTAACTTGTAAATGTCTGTCTGATTCTTTTCCTTCCTTCCTTCATTCTAAGTTTTCATTTTTTCTCCATTCCACTTTGGACTTAGAAAGTTTCTCCACAAATACGCCAAATGTACTTGTTTTCTTAAGAATTCAGTTAACTGATTAAATGCTTCCTCCTAAATTTTACTTTTGGTAAAAGCACTCATTTCCTCCAAAATGTGCTACCATATTCATTCCCTGCACTCCTTCCTCTCTCATTTCTACTATCCCTTTCCCTTCTCCCTTTTTTCTTCCTGTTGCTATTGTCAGTCTTCATTTGCAAATACTGTAAATAATGTCACAATATGCAGCCTAAAAATGAAAGCAAAAATATTTGTTCTTATCCTCCCTAACTACATTAATATGTGAATTATTTACATCTGCAAATCTTCTTGTTTCATAATGTTTAGATGGTGTGATGTATATTTGTGTAGGTCACTAACTTTTTTCTTATACTATAAAATCTGTTTATGATTTTTTTTTTTCTGGTTTGTAAACACTGGTCTGGGATGAAAAGGTCCAGTAGGACCAGTGCTCTACCGCAGAAAACAAATATAAATAAAGTAAATAAAATAAATACATATATTTTAAATCAAACCTGTCCAACAACCTCCGTGTTTCTGCTTACAGCAGAGTTTGCTGTGCATGTCTGTGTGCGTGCCCCAGTTAAGAATAACTGGTCGTTAGCATTATGCAGAGCAAGAGCCTGAATTACCCATATCTGGGTTGAAATGTGGGAGGAAACCCACACAAACACAGGGAGAACATGCAGACTCTGCACAGAGAGCACCCCAGCTGAAGTTCAAACTGGAGAACCTCATGCTGTGAGGCAACAACACTTCCAATGTGCCATCCAAACACAGGGAGGACATGCAGACTCTGCAAAGAAGGCACCTCAGCTGAGAATTAAACTGGAAAATTGCTTGCTGTGAGGCAACAACACTACCACTTCGCCATCCATGCAGCTCATACCTCTGGTCTGTTCCTCTTAAAATTTGTGGTACTCTAGCAAATTAGTGAGAACTGGAATTCACTAAATCATGATAACCATTTAAGTTTCAGTCTTCCTATCTTTCAGGGAATGCATGGTAATTTGGTAACACATTTTATTCTAGCAACTTTCCAAGATTATGCAAGCAATGTTTAAAATGGTCCCTGGTTATTGGGCTTTTGTCCCCCACAATAAATTTTGGCTTTGTGATGCAAAGCTGAGAGAGATAGTTGAGTGTCAAATGATTTTAGAAGGAGCTGAAAGCTTCAGGGGAAGAGATGTTTAATGCTGCTTATGCCAAGTCTGCTTGTATTGTTAATATCATAACAGGTAGTACACTTACTTTTGATATAGAAGGCTGTGGGTTCTACTCTCACAGATGGATTGCTGATCCTCTACTGTGCTGTACTTTTAAAGGCAGTGGATGCTACAGTCCTGAGAATGTCCTCCCTTGAAGGAGATAGTTAACAGGGTAACTAGTACAATGCAAGCTTAACTGGAATTAAATCATCATCAACCCCCTCCTTTTTTTTCTGATTTTCTACATGGGGTCTGCTGTTACTTGTCAGCTTTCAACATCTCTCTCAATTCAATGCAGTTAATTTTAATTTTATAAAAGACAACTGTATTTTAAATTTTATACAAGTTCAAAGTAAGATACACATTGAAATGTTTAAAACACTATTCTGGTTATATTTTGTGTTTAATATTTTGTCCGTTCAATTTGTGTTTGACATCCCACAATTCCATTGGAGTGGGCGGGGGTTACATAATTAAATATGCAAATTGTATGCTAATCAGCATACAGATTTGTACCTATTTTTCACAGCCTTTGTCCAGATTTCTGATGTTTCCATGTTGAGAGGTATGGTCTGTGCAAATGTGTACAGTTGACAGGTGTGCCACCCCATATACCCATACAAGTGCAGTAACATGTATGTTTGCAGGAAAATAGCAGCATAGCACACATTGGTAGGGCTGTACCAGTACACATGAAAACATGTTGCCTGTCCACAGTATGCAAGGGTCAATGAGCTATGTGTATATGTGGTTAATACTGTTTGCATCTTGCCAGCACATTCTCCTGGCAGTCGTCTCGTACTGCCCTAGGTACAGTGCTGCCTTTTACAGTACCATGTGCAGATAACTTCAGTACCAACTGTTATGCATGTCAGTGATGGCCACTGCTCTGCCACTGACATACCTGGACATCACAGTGCTATGTGGAATATACTACACCTATTAGTGACATTTTGAAGGATGTGTAGCATTTATCATTTAAACTATTACTAATGGGCTGAAGACCACACACATAGATTAGTTTTTCTGACTGTAGTGACTTACTTAGGCCACCAGGAGGCAGCACAATGCCAGCAGTCAATCATATTCCTTGTTGTTTTAACTAACAATAGTACCAATAGCTTTTAGTTTAATGTTATTTTAACTCTCAATAGTTCCAGTATACGTAGGTTTAATGTTGCCAGCCACATTCTAGAGTGCTATTTAACCCCTAGTACATCTTCTGTTCCCTTTGTCTCCTGTTTTTAATTTATATCTGCAACATTTCCATCTCTGGCTTGCTTTTTCCTTACCTCTTCAGCTCTGATTTTCACAATTGCTTCCTTTCTGATTATTATTTTCAGTGCTGTTTCCCACTGCTGACCTGGCCCTGTCCGCTCCATTTGCCCTTGCTCCGCTTGGGCTCACTCCATTCTCCTACCCTACCCCCATTTCCACCCCATTATAATTTCCTTTATACCATCCACTCCCTCGCCTTCCTTCCCCAACATCCACTGGCAAACTACTTCCTGTCAGACTCCAACTATGTCACTTCCTTCCTCTACTATTACACCATGTCTATAACCCTACATCCTCCATCAAAAATGAAACACCTTATTATTACCACCTCACTCCTACTTCTATCTGCTCTAAACTCTTTATCAGTCACACCTTCCTTAATTTATTTTATGCTATCCTACCACCTATACATTTGACACTTATTCTACACCTTCTACTTTCATATCTCCCCAGCCCTTTTCAACCTCTTCACCTCTTCTTTGCAGAAACTGTCTATATTGCAAATCCACCCTCCTGCCTACAAATCTAAACCCAAGTTACACAAACTATATCTATGTACTATTGTACTCCATCTTCTCACTAATAACTTACTCATATCTGGGGATGTCCACCCAACCCTGTCCCTCCCCCGCTCCCCTCAATCAAACACCCCCTTATCTTCTACCTCCCTTCCTTCCCCAAACGCCTTTCATCATACCCAGCCTTTTACACTAAACTCATCCATATACAAGCACCTGGCTATATAGTCTCTAAATATTCAAAGCCTAACCAACAAAATCCCCAAATTCCATGACTGGATAATGCATACAAACCCTCAGATCCTTTCCTTATCTGAAACCCGGCTTAAGCCACATATCACTAACAATGTAATTATCCCACCAGGCTATAATATCTATTGTTCTGATAGATTCCCAAAAAAGGGGATGGTGTAGCCATCCTCCACTCCAATAGCCTCAGTCTTTCACCTTTCCTCACACCCATCCCTGACTTTCACCCAGCTGAACTCATCATCCTTAATTGCCACCTTAACCCTCCCATAAAAATTAGCCGTTGCCGCCATCTATATCCCTCCTGGAAACAATTCATCCACTTTAGAGAATATCTTATCCTGGTTTTCCCACAATATTCCCTATGAAGACCTCATCTTAGGCAATGTTAACCTAGATTGGCTAAACTTAAAATTGACTCTCCACAACTCAGCATCAACCTAAATGGTTTCCATCAACTGATATCTTCGCCCACCCACCTCCATAAAAAACTTATCATCCAGCTCCATAACTGACTGGATACTCACCAACTCCCCTCACTACTACCACAACCCCACTACCCTACCAGACTAACTTAGCAAACACCTCCCCACCTCGGTTCTTAGATATACCATCCAACCCCCCAAATCCCACCTTTATAGAGATTGCCGAAAACTCTCTAATTTTAATGTAGTCCAATTCAACTCTATTCTATCAACCATTAACTGGATCATCCTTAAGCAAATCCCTTTCAGTGATGCAGTTACTAGGTTCAATAGCATCTTGCTGAATACCCTGAACTCCCTTGCTCCCTCTAGGAAGGTTAGAATAAAACCCAATTATGCTCCCTGGCTCTCAAAAGAAACTAAGTCCCTTATGTTAAAAAGAGATAGAGCTTGGAAAGCCTGGATCAAAACAGAGGAATTACCTCTACTACATAATTATAGACACCCCAAAAATCTTGCAAAAAAAAAAACAATAATGACAAAAAGTCCTTTTATAACTGCCCAATTCAATAACAAATCCAACCCTTTCAAGTTCTGGTATACAATTAACAACATTCTCTCTCCAGGCTGCCCCTGAACTCCCTGCCCCGACCCACATACATCTCCTCTGGAAACTGCTGCTCTTCTCGATAAACACTTTATTGAAACCATTCAGACACTCATACCTTCCAAATGTAGCATAACTTCTCTGACTACCCCTCCCAATTCTTCGAACAAACAACTATTCTCTTTACATCCTGTTCCTACTTCCTACATCAGATCTCTTTTTCACAAACTCAAACCCTGCTCTCCCTCTACTGACAGTCTACCTCTTACCTTCCTCAAACTTGCTGCTGACTCCATTGCCTTTCCAGTATCTATACTAATCAATAGATGTATTCAGGATTCCACCATCCCTACCTTATGGAAATCTTTTTTCACTATTCCCCTGTATAAAGGTGGAAACTCTACAGACCCATCTAGCTAGCAACCTATAGCTATTCTATCTCCCCTCTCTACGATTCTTGAAAAATGTATCCACTCACAACTATTCAGATACCTCTTCCAGCATAACCTCCTTACTCCCAGTCAGCATGGTTTCCATCCCAGCCACAGCACAACTACTGCCCCTCTTATCCTTTACACATACCATTGCCAAGACCCTAGACAATAACAAACTCATATCATGTCTCTTCCATGACCTTTCCAAAGCCTTTGATACAGTCCCATCCTCTACTGCTATCTAAACTTGCAGACCTCAATCTATCTTCTTCCTCCCTTGCCTGGTTCTCCAGTTACTTATGCTGCAGGCAGCAATCTGTTAAATGGCTCTCTTTCACTTCTCCATTCATACCTGTCCCAACCAGGGTACCACAAGGTTCCATCCTGGGTCTCCTCCTATTTAATGTCTTTACCAATAATCTCTATACTTCTTGTAAACAATCCTCCCTCATCCAATATGCAGACAACTCGAGTCTCATCTCCATCTCAGACAATATCTCCAATCTCCACACTCTTACTCAACAGGCCTTCCTATCCACTGAACAGTGATTGTCCAGGAATCTACTCATTCTCCACCCTGAAAAGACTAAACTATTATTTTTCCCCCGATCTCACTCTCACCTCAAATCTACCTTTACTGTTACTTTTGTCTAATAACACTGTTATGCAACCTGAAGCTCACACTAAACTCCTTGGGGTCATCATAGTTGATGAACTCAAATTCAACTTGCACATCTTCCAAAGCATAAAAAAGACTCACCAAAAACTTGGTTTACTGTATAGCAACAAAAAATTTCTAACTACAAATGCCATACTCTCCCTTCACAAGCTGTTCTCTTCTCCTCCCTTCTATATGCTGCCCCAGTACTCACCAACATCCAAACTACTGCTTTAAACAAACTCCAACAAACTTACCACAAGATAGCTAGATTTATCACAAACTCTCCATGCAATACACATCACTGCCTTGCCCTAAATACTCTCTGCTGATTAGAATTCAATCTTCTACTGCTGTCACAACTTCAAATGTTACACTTCATACTTTACAAACCTTCACCCTGCCCTGCTCTCTCTTCCTTCATCTCTATCTACACTCCTCCATGGACTCTCAGCACCTCTAATCAGCAACTACTACAAATCTACCAACCCCCCCCCCCCAAAAAAAAAATAGCTGGCAAACTCCTATATAAATACTCCATCACCCAAGTTTGGAACAAACTCCCAAGAAACATTTGGTCCATCATTCACCCATCCCACTTTAAAGAAAAACTCAAACTTCATCTACTCATCTCCAAAATATGTCCTTCTCAAGCCTCTACTTAAGCTCCCCACAACCTTACTATATACCGTTTCAGTCCCACCATATACAGCTAGGTTCTCCACTATTGTGGATACTTATTAAACTTTACAATCAATACTGTTGGACTTAACTCTTTTTGTAAATATATATTTTTAGTCTGTAAAAATATTGATATGTATATATCATATGTTTGCATTTTTGCTTTGTCTCCCTAACATTCTTGTATAACTGATTTTTACCATATTTTTGACTCAGATGTTTGATTCTCTGTAAACTGTGAGTTTTTTGGAGCTTTTCTCCTTGGGTCTCCACTGAAAATGAGCTGCAAGCCCAGCTGGACCAACCCCATTAACAAATATCAATAAATAAATAAAATAAATGAATAAGTACTTTGTGGCACTGTCGCCAGTGGTCATTCTCAATAATCCTTTTTTCTTATGTTTGCTTTTACATATAATGGACATGCCTGCACAGTTGAATGCACTCTGTACCCACACCCATAACTCCCAACCATCTGGATATGGAAAACTTTACAATACAAAAAAATAAGAAGACTAAGAGGAAAAGTAGAAAAAGAGATTAGTAATGGAGAAGTCAAAGAAATAGAAATTGAGGTAGTGGAACAGCTGCGAAGAGAAGGATTCAGTGTAGAAAATCAAATGCAGAATGATCCCAGGAACTATCAACCTATTAGCCTGACAAGCCTGATCTGCAAGGCCATGGAATGTATCATCATGGAACTCATAAACAAAGAACTGGTAACCTCCAAACTCTGGATCCCACCCAGTTCGGGTTTGTGAAAGGCAGATCATGCCTCCTGAACCTGATCGACTTCTTTGAGGCAGTCACCAAAGCCGTAGATGAGGGTAAGGTGGTTCACACAGCCTATCTTGACCTCGTCAAGGCTTTTGACACCATCCCCCCATTCTGGAATTATAGCTAAACTCACTAAACTAGGTATACATCCCTATGTCACAAGATGAGTTGCCAACTGGCTCACTGACAGAACCCACACTGTAAAAGTTGCAGACTCCAAATCTGACCTAAAAGCAGTGACAAGTGGAGTACCACAGGGTTCCATCCTGGGACGTCTCCTGTTTGGTATCTACTTCTCTGAAGTACAGACTAATACAGAAGGCCTCTGGCTAATGAAGTTCGCAGATGACTGCAAACTAGGAGCCATAGTCAAGTCCCCAAATGATGTGGACATCCTACAGAAGGGCCTTGCTGAGACAGATGCCTAGTGTCAGAGTCATGGCCTCAAGCTCAATACCAAAAAGTGCAGTGTCATCCTCTTTGGTAAAACCTCTGTACCCATGAACTACCACATAGGCAGCAATCTACTTAACACCAATAGTGTGATAAGAGATCTTGGGATCCAAGTGGACAGTAGACTCTCCTTTGATAGTCACATCACCACAGTAGTCAGGAAGTCCTTCTACATGGCACACCTCATCATAAAAGGGTTCTTATCCAGTAAAAAAGAGGTCATTGTTCCCCTCTACTCAACACTCATTAGACCCATTATAGAGTACAATGCCCCTTTTGGAATGTACCTCACAAGACATCTGCAGCAGCTGGAAAGGCCACAGAAGTACCTCACAAAGAGAATTACTGGCCTCAAACAAATGCCCTACACTGACCCCCTCAAAAAACTCCAGCTTTACTCTGTAGCATATCGCCTACTCCGAGGTGATCTCTGCCTAACATATAAAGCTATGTCAAACCCAGAGCTGTTGGACATGCTACACCTAAAGAAATCCCAATCCCTCCGAGTTACATGCTCTAGGGACCTAAACCTTGTCACCACAATAAACCGAACATGCTGGAGGGATAGATTCCTGTCCCAGAGACTTCCCATACTGGAATAGGCTATCCATCTATGTCAAGCAAAGTTCTTCATTAGCACTCTTCAAGAAAAGTCTTGATGAGTGGATGGGAAATAGGAAATACACCCCGGGGATCACTTCTGTGTCTCTGCTCAACAGTGGCACAGGAAAATAACTTTCTTGGGTGGCGTAAGCCAGGGAACCTTGTTGACTAGGCTTATGTAGGCCCTTGGGCCGATAGCCTAGTACCTACCTATGAACCTAAGCACCACAACAGGATAGAGGAATGGATATCCAAATTAAGGGGAAACCAGTGGAACATGAAGCAACAGGTCAGGTGCCATATCAAGATATTTTGGAGCCTTCCACAGGAAAACAGTATAACAGTTAAATTGAAGCTAGACAGGAAAGAAAGGAACAGGAAACTGTGGAAACTCTGATGCAATCAATGTTGAGGAGTGATAGGCCAGTGAGTTTCCATATGACAAAACAACTGATGACACAGGATGAAATTGAAGAGAATGTGCCATAAGAAGATATTATAGAGTTTTCTATAGAATGCCCGCAGGAAATGGAAAACAAGGGATGTGCTCTCAGTATGGAAGAAAAGGAGTTAAGAGAAGAGTTGCTTGATTTAATAGACAAAGACAGATATATCAAGATCAATGAGAGAAATAGACTGCAGAAGGTTAGTAAAACCCCCAAAGTCAGAAGCTTGATAAAACAAATGAACACAGTAATTAGGACTGCCCATAGAGTTCCATGTGATATAACAGAAGTACACAGAATATATTACTGTGCTACTAAACTAATAACTGATAAAATTCTACGACAGGAACATAGGGTAGCGAGGGAAAAGGGGAGGGGCAAAAGTGAATACCATCATGGAAATATTGAATAGAGAAAACTATAAAGCAGCTAAGACAAGAAGTGTCATTGTTAGAAGATTATAGAAGAGGGAACAGATCAACAAAAATATTAAGAAAGATAGATGTGATAAAAGCAATGTGCAGTATTAGAACAGACTGGGAACTACTATGCACTATTGGAGATAACAAACTAAAAATTTCAAAACAGGTGAAAAGACTCAGAAGATACGAAGATAAATATAAGGAAAAGCACAAAGTAAGCAATTTACTGATGAGCCAAAAAGGTTTTATAGAGAATTGGGAAATAAGGTAAAAGGAATTGACAGACCACCGAAAAAAGAGGAAGTAGATGCATTTTGGAAAAGTATCTATGAAGATCCTGTGGAATATAACAAAGATGCTAAATGGATAGAAGAAGTAAAAGAAAGAATAAGAAGTTTAAAGGTACAGGATAAGAAATGGGATGAAATAACAGCCAGAGAGATTGAAACAAAGTTGAGAACAGCCTCTAACTGGAAAACCCCAGGTCCAGATGCAGTACCTAACTTTTGGCTTAAAGTATTAACTTCTTTACACGAGGATCTAGCCATGAGTAAGAACTATTTATATGCACAGCCTGAAGAGACACCACACTGATTAACAACAGGAAAAACAATGCTCTTACTTAAGAGTGAACCTGCAAGCTACCCTAAAAATTATAGACCAGTAACTTGTCTTCCGACGACATATAAACTATATATGGGGATTGACTCCGACAGAGTTTATAGTCATTTAGAAGAAAACTCAATTATGGCAGTAGAATAAAAGGGCAATAAAAGAAAGTTATATGGAACAAAGGGTCATTTGTTGTTAAATAAAGTTATAGTGGAGAACTGTAAGAAAGGGAAGAATCTAAGTATGGAATGGATTGACTATAAAAAAGCATTTGATAGTATCCCACATTCATGGATAAAATAGTGCTTAAAAATGTGTAAGGTACATCCTACACTGATTGATTACATTACAGTAACCACGAAACAGTGGCAGACCACTTTCCAATTAAGCCATGATAAAGGACAGATTATTATCCCAGGGATAAAAATCCAAAGGGGGATATTCCAGGGTGACTCCCTGTCACCGGTGCTATTTTGCCTTCCCATTAATCCATTAAGCTGTTTACTTAACAGCTTAGGTCATGGCTATAATTTGGCTTCTAGAAAACAACAAAGTCTAATGACTTCTCATCTTCTCTTTGTCGATGATTTAAAATTGTTTAGCTCATCAGATGAGGAGCTGAAAGCACAGCTGCAGGTTGTCAAATCTTTTTCAGATTATATCAGAATGTCATTTGGTCTTGATAAATGTGCAAAAGCAACCTTTAAAAAAAGGAAAATTGCAGCACCAAGACAACATCAGTTTAGGACAAGAATGTGATATAAAAGAACTTGAGCAAGAGGGGTGAATAAATACTTGGGAATTGATGAAGGATCAGCAATAAAACATGAACAAATGTGAATAAAGCTTAGTAAGGAGTACTTTAGAAGACTTAAATTAATCCTGAAAGCAACATTGACACCTAGGAATAAGATCCCAGCTATAAATAAATTTGCTCTTCCTGTCCTAACTTATAGTTTTGGAGTGATTGACTGGCCCCAAAAAGTGTTGGATAGATTGGATATTAAAACAAGAAGGATGCTTCATGCTCAATAAATGATTTATAAAAATCAGTGTATACCAAGATTATATATTCCCTGATCTGAAGGAGGGATGGGCCTCCTTGAAAGTGATTACATGTATAGATCTGCAATCATGGGACTCCACACAGATCTACTGACCTCATAAGATCCAAATGTGGTGAAAGTTTTGAAACATGAGGAGAATAAATCTAAGATGACATCACTGTTTAATTTAGCAGAAGCATATCGACGTTAAGCAGGAATGGAAATCAAACCAGAAGTGGATAAAAAACAGGCAGCAACTGAATGTGCTAAAAAAACAAAAGAAAGAATATAAGGTGAAGGACCAGATGAGAAGGCAATAAATGTGGAAAAAACATAAATATAGTTGGGAGTGTAGAAAACTTCTGAAAGAGCCTCATGTTGATCAAGAATGAATTCAGGAATGGTTAAGAAGAGGTGAATTTACATCAAGAAATGAAAGGTTAATATTGACAGCCCAAGATAGTGGGCTATGTACATGCTGGTATACTAAGTCCATTGAACATGTGGGAGAAACCGACATATGTAGGTTTTGTGGAACTGAATTTGAAACAGTCACACACCTTATTGCTGGTTGTGACTCTAATGGCAGAGGGACTGTATACTGAAAGGCATAATAATGTGGCAAGATTGTTACACTGGATATTGTGCAAACGTTATGGTATCGAAATGGCAGAAAAACACTGGAAACATGAGCCACAGAGAATCATAGAAAATTATGAAGTTTACATCACATGGGATCACCCAATACCAACAGTCCAAAAGATAGATGCTAGAAAACCAGATATAGTGGTCCAAGAAAAGAAGACAAAAGT
The DNA here is from genome assembly GCF_019279795.1 of Protopterus annectens. Taxonomy (NCBI): domain Eukaryota; kingdom Metazoa; phylum Chordata; order Ceratodontiformes; family Protopteridae; genus Protopterus; species Protopterus annectens. Next base: position 287,994,646 of record NC_056731.1, on the reverse strand, counting down.
AGCACTGATCATTGAAATCGCCACACCTAGTGACTACAGTGTCTTCGGTACAGAGAGACACAAAGTCCTAAAATACCTCGATCTGCAGGCAGAAATGAGAGCCATGTGGAAGAAAGATACCCAGACAGTTCCAATAGTAGTAGGAGCAACTGGTTTTATAAAAAAAATTTACAATCATATTTAGATATGCTACCAATTCATGTAACATCATAGGAATCGCAGAAGGAGTCATTACTGGGCACATGGCAGGTGCTGTGAAGAGCACTTTTATGTTATGTCGATTGTGGTAATGAGGTCGAGGTCCCTGCAGTGTGTGGTGCAGAGAGATTGGGATGTCTTTAGATGTAGCATTTGTAAAAGAGCTGGGTCAGACATGGCTTTGTAAGTCAAGCAGAGATTGTCTCTAAGTAGATGATATGAGACAGAGAATAGCTGTAGTCTTTTGAGTCTGTCTGTGTAGGACATGTGTTTAATGCATAAGATCCTCATTTTGATGTACTTCTGTGGCCTCTCCAGGTGTTGCAAATGTCTAGTGAGGTACATGCCAAATGGGCCATTATACTTGATGATTGGTCTAACGAGGGCAGAGTACATAGAGATGATGACCTCTTTCTTCCTGTATGCAAAACCCTTGGTAATGACATGTGTCACATAGAAGGCTTTCCTGACCACAGTGGCAATGTGGTGGTTAAAGGAGTTGTTGCTGTCAACCTGTGTCCCCAGATCTATTATAATGCCTACAGTGTTTGGTGGGCTCCCATCAATGTGGTAATTAGTGGGAACTGAGATTTTACCAAAGGGGCTGATGATGCATTTTGTGGTGTTAAGCTTCAGGCCATGGTTTCCACACCAGTTAGTGGTCTCAGTGAGGCCTTTTTATAGGATGTATGCATCACTTGTGGAGTTAATGATGGCTCCCAGCTTGCAGTCGTATGTGAACTTGGTCAGAAAGAGTTCCTTTGTGTTGGCCTGGACTCCTGAGAAGCAGATGCTGAACAGAAGAGTACCCATTAGTGATCCCTGTGGGACTCCACTCATGACTGGCTGGCAGTCTGACTTGGAGCTTGCTACTTTCACACTGTGTATTCTATCTGTTAGCCAGTTTGCACCCCCCTAGTGATATAGGGGTTGATGCCTAGTTTGGTGGGTTCATCAATAATTCCTGACTGAAGAATGGTATCAAGAGCCTTGGCTAGATTGATGTAGGCTGTATGCAGTGCCTTACTGTCATGCACAGTCCTGGAGACTGACTCAAAGAAGTCAACCAGATTGAGGAGGCATGATCTCCCTTTCACGAGGCCAAACTGTGCAGGGTCCAGAGTTAGGAGATTACCTATATGTCTGTCAATCAGATCCCTGATGATGTGCTTCATATCTGTACATATCAGGCTCATCAGGCTAATGGGCTGATAATTCCCAGGGTCTGTAGTTGCCACACCTTTATGGAGAGGGATGACTTTAGCAGTCCGTCATTTGGGAGGGACAAAGCCTGAGGATTGGCCGTGACTGAATAGGGCACACAGATGCGGTGCCAGATATCTTTGTAGTTCATGAAGAATACAGCCAGGGATAATTTTGGGTCCCATGGAAGCCGTATTCTTGCCCATGGACAATGCAGGTGTAACCTGTGTGGCAGCAATCCTGGGTGTGTGTCATTCTTCTGGCATTCTAATTGTTCCCCTGGGGGGAAGAGAGGGGTAAAGCTGGCACTGAATGTGTTGGCAAGAATGTTGGCAATATCTGTTGGCTCAGTATAGGAAGTAGCATTGTGCAGTAACTCAGAGCACTTCAAGGTATTGCCGTGGAGGTTCTTGATATAACTGTCAAAGGATTTGTGATTGTTGTCAGTGTCTGCTGCAATTCTGCTATCATAGCTGGCTTTAGATGATCTCATAAGGGATCTCAAGTTGTTGGTGAGGCTAATAAGGGAGTTTTACTCCTCTTGAGACTCCACCTTTTTCCTGAAACATTTTTTCCTTCTGTTGTACAGTTTATTAATGTCAGGGGACCACCAGATTGTCCTCCAGTGTTTGGAGGAGAATGCCATGGTTCTGTTGGATATGGCTGGTGCCATGCATTGATGTACATGGTTGTACAGTGCATTTGTGTATGATTCAGCAGTCATGTAGGTATTTTCGATTGGCATGGGTGCTGTGAAATTAGCCACCTCTGTTTTTAGGAGTCCAAAGTCAGCTTTAGAAAAGTTTTTAAGGTGGTTACCTTTGTAGGGATGTATGGGTGAGATGTGGATTTCCATGGCGATTACTTTATGGTTGGATCTGACCAGGTAGGGATTGACTACTGTTGTCAAGCATCGGTCCCATATGTTAGTAATCAACACAGGTCAAGGATGTTGCTTCCTCTACTGAGTGTCAGAATGAGCTTGTCCAGGGCATTGGAACTGATGAATTCCAGTAAGCATTGGGCCAGTGTATTGGTGCTTGAGTATCATTCCCAGTTGATGGAGGGGGTAGTTGAACTCTCCTGGTATGAGACTGTTGGGTTGGACCTTGATAGATTCCAGAGTGTTGAGGAATGTCGATTGAGAGTCTAGGGACATGGATGGGGACCTATAGCTGGCTATGACCTGGATTGCACTATTACCCAATGTCAGTGGTACCTGATGTATTTCAGATGCATTATGCTGGGATACTACTCTGGAGGTATGCATATCTTTTATTAATATGGAGACACCACCGCCTTTGGAGCTGTGGTCCATGTTTTGCGGCCAACAGGTGTGGAATGAGTTATAGCCTGGTAGTGCAAGGGTGCTGTCTGCTGCTGTAAACCAGGTTTCCATTACAGCACAAATGTCAATGTTCTCCATTTTGTGGAGTGCTTTGAGTGGCTGCATCTCGAGATGTAGATGTCTAGTGCTGGGAAGCATGACCCTCAGATTGCATATATGTATAGCTGTTACAGTTATAATTTGATTTAGAACACGGCCTAAAAAAGCACTATAGGGGTAGCAAGACAGTCAGTACCTGGAACCTTAGGGGGTGACAGATGCAGGCCATCTCTGGCAAGCTATCACAGTCTGTCAATCATGTCATCCCAATCAGACACTGGATCCCATCAGAATGACACCAGACACTTAAGCCAATTGTTGAAGTCAATCATTTCTTGTTTGCACTGCAGTATCATTCTGGGTGACAGTAGTATACTGCTCAGGGCTACTGTCATACCTGCCTGGCCCACATAATATGAGAGCTCCAGCATGTATCTTTTCATGTAGTCCATGGAGGTGCATCTCAGGTCATTCACACACACATGGACAATGACAGAGTGATACTTGTAGTTGTTGTGAAGTGACCTGACTGGCAGTGTTATGTGTTGGATTCTGGCACCTGATAGTCAGCTGACTGTTACCTTCTCCATGTTCAACCTAGTGAGTGGGACATCTGTGTGCCTCACTATTGAGTTACCTATGATTACTGTATTAGACAAGGTGGTTAGCCTTAGGGGCTTAGGTTGAGGGGCACACTGTGTAGGCGAGATGTGTCCTGTCATTTGTGCTGTGTTGTGGTGGTCGAGTGGGTGTCTATCTTCATGGTCTTTGCATTTGGGTAAATGTCTTTTGAATGATTCTGTGAAGGTGGGTGTGTGGTTTTTGTTTGTATGTCAGAGCTGTGATAATGGGTGTTCTGGAGGGTATGTGTTTCATGTGGTGTGGTGCAGGTGTTGACCCTTTTCCTCTTGACCAGTTAGTCCAGTCTTCGCTGGAGAGTGTATATCTTCCAATTCGGTGATATAGGTGTATCTCTCACAAGTCTGAGTTTTGGGAGTTTAGAGGAGAGAGTTATCTGTGTACATGATGAAGTTGCAACAGTGTCTCAGAATGCCCAAGTGTACCAGGTTAATGGGCAAAAGCACAGAGAACTGCACTTTAATCATGTCTTGAGGAATGTTCATAACTACTAAGCACTGGAGCTAATTCCATGAGGAACGAATACTGCTGATGGCTCTCAGGTATGCTAGAATAATTGATGCAAAAACCTGTTGAAGTGCAAAGCTATTAGGCTATTTGAAGTGCAGGAGAGAAAGAACTAGCAAGATCTAAGGGAAAAACTAAAGGCAGACTTTTTGACACCTGTAATAGTTTACCTCAGCTGGGCAGTTATCAGCACCTTTTGCCAGTTGTTAGCCCAATAAGCTCTGTAGCATATGCAATAACTGTGTAGCACTATGGTGCAAATAACTAGATAGGCAGGGGTTCTAATCTCAACACTGGCAAGTGTGTGTGTGTGTGTGTGTGTGTGTGTGTGTGTGTGTGTGTGTGTGTGTGTGTGTGTGTGTGTGTGTGTGTGTTTGTGTGAATCATATACTGTGTTGGTTAAACCATTTTTTACCACCCTGTAAACTTCCCATCACCCTACTTTACTAGGCCTGCTGATGTCATTCACCTTAGAATTACCTTGGGACTAGGTGAAATCATGTAAGCTCTGTGGTCTGTTCGATAACTGTGTAACACTATAGTAGTAATAACTAGAGAGATAGAGGTTCTAATCTCAATACTGGAAACTGTATTTTTGTGAAGAACATATCTTGTTTGGCTATTACCATTTTGATGTGTGTACCATCCACACCTTTTTACCACCTCCCAATGGCATTACTTTCTATAGCGTGGTAACAGAATCTACCTCACATGCAGCATGTTAAACCATTGTGCAGGCCATACCAGTCCTCTAAACAGATGTCTATGGAATATCCAGATGTTTGCAAATATATGTGGTTTGTGTCCCTTAGCAATACCCATGTATGTGATATTATTGCCAAATTGGCCATAGTGAGTGTAGTGACACACATGCCAGCATCAGGTATAATACCTGACTGAAACATCATGCTGATATAACATCTGCTACACTATCACTTGTCCATGCTTATAGGAGCAATAAATGACACCAGCTCTTATTTCTGGTGGGTTATCTCACCATCCATGAAGGCATTCAGAATATTACATGTTGTAAGAAGTAATGTGTTATGTCCCATGCATATAATCTATGTGGGGCATGTCATGTGTATTTAGTACTACAGTACATCAAAGTGGAAATGTAGGTTTATTAATCTGTCTATTACCAACTGTGTTTGTGTTACTGTGTGCACATCCCCTGTGTCAGTCCTTACTGTGTATATGCAAAAGATATACCATTTTGTCTCCCTGTTCCACCCAGTGAACTCAGGAATGCATACCACAAACCTGTCATACACAGTTTCATGCATGCCCTCAACAACTGCATCAGGGTGAGTGCATGGGAAAGAAATGGCAGGGCCAACAAGTGTTGGCAGGTGAATCTATTGCAGTTAATGTAATGGCTACGCTTGTGAGGGACCTGCTGACAGTACTGCAGTAACCTGTTCTGTATGTATAAGCCTGTGGTACTGCACAACACTGAGATGACATGTCTGAAGGCTTCCTTTCTGTGATAAGGGGTATGCATGCAAGGTCACACTGTCTGACAACAGTGTCCCTCACACACTATTGCATGCATAGACACCTGGTACATGTACATATAAATCTGTAATTTGCCTATGACATGGTCTGTGTATTAAACTCTGCCATACTCCCTCTTGGGAATAGCTGCAGTGCCATAGCCTGCAGACACACAGACACATGGAACACAGAATACAGCATGTCAGACTGCATTCAGTCAATGGTACTAACAGCAATAATGCATCCTGGCTAATAAGGTACATACATCTGTATGTGTACTAATAACAAATGCAAGCAGACAGCACCTTACATCATATTGCATAGCTATACTGTACTATATTCACCCTGTGCATCCGACCCATATTAGCATGTCCCTGCATCGATGTTATGGATGATAGGGATGTGGTACAGGTATCATCATATGCATAGGATATGGTGTGGGTTTGCCAGAGGCCTAGGCTGGGCCATATGGTTGACAACATGTGTGTGTGTTTTGAGGGGTATCCAATAGATGGTCTGTGTAGAGGAGCTGTGTGTGACTGGAGGTGACCTGCCTGTGATACAGATGTGTGTGTTTATGTATGCACACAGTCACGCCATGTGGCTGCCCTACACAAGGGTATGTTGGACAGCTGTGGCCTGTACATGGCAGGGTGCCCAGTTCACTGTTTCTGGCCATAGACATGGGAGCTGGTCCTGACAGGGGTATCACTGGCACCACCAGGCCCAAGGCCAGATGCAGTACTGCTTTCTGATGGTGACTGCTGTCTGCTGGATCCATGCCCCTGACAGGACTGGACAGGCACAAATGCCCATGGCCTGCGCTGGTGTGATGTGGACAGCAACCCCCCTTCTGTAGTGCTGGTGTCACTGCCACTATGGGAGTGTGAAGGTGCATGGCCCCGTAGACTCTCAGGTGTTGTTGGTGCTGACCTATGTCCAAGTGGCCATTGCCCATTTCCCACTACATGCTCTAGCACAGACATGCCACGGTCAAGGATTGCCAAGGTCTCACCCCACCGACTATTCATGACCTCAGTATTTTGACATGTGGCCTCAACAAGGTCATGTATGTCACCATATAAATCAGGAAGAGCTGCATCCATCATCCTGAGTATTTGTCTGGTATGGCATTCACTACGTGCCTGTGCATCCATGACAGCCCAAAACATGTGTCTGGTGACACCTGCTGTGGCACTTGTGACAGCGGATTGATGAGCAGTGGTCCTCCTGTGAGCACCCCTGTCCATCCGCCTGTGTGGGACCTCAACTGCACCCTGACTATGTCCAGTGTCTACACTACACCTGCCATAGTCACCACACTAGCCTGTTCCATGCCACCATCTGCCAACTGTCCATCATCTGTAGCCACTGGTGATGGGGAATGTGTGGGCATTGTCACTGTGTGCGGGGATGTTGTGGGCAAGAGTGGAATGCCAACAAATGGCACAGATTCAGCCCCTGACAACCCCAACTGTACCTCTCTATTCCTATCATCATTGTCAGAGTCTGCAGACACAATGACATCAGTTCCCAAGTGGCAGGGGCCCTAAACACCATCGCCACCTGTGAGGGGAAGACAACATATGTACATTAACACCTGCACTTTGAGGTTGGCTGATACACACACACACACACACACACACACACACACACACACACACACACACACACACACACACACACACACACACATGCGCACACACACATGCACACATATGCACACACACATATGCACACATATACACACACACACACACACACACACACACACACACACACACACACACACACACACACACACACACACTTACAGGTGAGGTGGTACAAATCTGTTATACAGACAACACATTACCCAAATGGTGACATGCATGACACACGGCCCTCAACATCATGCATTACAGTCAGTTTCTCTACATGTAACTAACAATATAGAGGTCTGGGATATGTGAAGTGTTAGTAGGGGATGGCCCTTCCCCAACACAGACTGCACACATGTACACATCATTACTGTTCACCTGTATAGCACAGTGGCAACTACTACAGAACATACCTCACAACTGTACAGATCCTCACAGGATGTGTAGATGTCTGTCTCATATGTTTACTCTGTTTCTCATAACCTCTGTGTTTCTCTGATACATACCTGGGTTGATCTGAGAAGTGACGTCACTGATTAATGACATACATTTGAGTTTCAGACCTCCAAACCAGCAGTAAATGTATGGCACATAATTCCTGTTACACCACCAACCTTCTAAGCTTACAGTTGATATGATAAGTGTACACAACCACCCTGTTAACATGCCATGTTCTTGTAATATATAAGATGAGACCACAATAACGCATTCAAATATGTTACCCATGTTTCATGTGACATATCTCCTGTGCAATCCAATCAATAAACAAACAAATGTGTTAGATGTAAAATATAATGACTGAAATATGTACAATATGGTGGTTGCATAAGTGTGTATACCCGTAAAATGATACTTTGTTGGAGCACCTTGTAAGTGAATTACAGCGTTCACTCTTCTTGGGAAGGTGTCTATCAGCATGGCATATCTTGTCTTGGCATTATTTGTCCACTCTTCCTTGCAAATGTCACCCACACATCTTGACTTGGCATTATTTGACCACTCTTCCTTGCAAAGGTCACCCAGCTGTCAGATTGCAAGAGCAGCTCATGTACACAGTCCTCATCAGGTAACACTGGGGTTTTTCAATCTGATGTAGGTCTAGGCTCTGGCTGGGCCAATCCATAACCATGATTGTGTTGAGGTGGAGCCATTCTTAGGTAGCTTTGGATGTATGCTTTGGGTCTTTGTCATGCTGTTGGCTGACACCCCTCCCCATCCATAGCTTTCTTGCAGACACCTGATGGATTTGGGCCAGACATGGGTGTTATTTGGAACTGTTCAGAATTCTCACCTCTGTGACTACAGGCCCAATGCTCACTTTGGAACAGCATCCCCACAGCAAGCCACTGCCACCAGCATGATTCACCATGGGGATGTTAGTCTTCAGGTTAAGAGAGGTTTTGCTTGTGCACCACACATACCTTTTGGTATTGTGGCTGTGAGGTCGATCCATACTCTCATTACACCATAACACATTTTCACACATGCCTTTGGTAGACTTGACGTGCTGTATTGCAAATTGTATCCACCCCTGGATGTTTTTTGGTGTGGGGAAATGCTTCCATCTTCTGATCCTACCCTATAGGCCAGGCATATGCAGAATATAGGAGAGTGTTTTCACATGTAGTAAACAACACCAGTACTTGCAAGACATTCCTGCAACTCCCTCAGTGTTGCTGTATGTCTCCTGGCAGCCTCCCTGACCAGGTTTTGACATGTTTTGTCATCATTTTTGGAGGGACGTCAGCTTCTTTTCAACAGCATTGTTATCCAATATTCAATCCACCTTTTGACGACTGTCTCCACTGTGTTCCATAGTGTATGCAATGGTGTGGTAATGTTGTTGTGCCCTACTCCTGACTGATACCTTGCAAATATGAGATCCCTTTGCTGCTTTGTAAGCTGTCTGCAAGCCATGGCTGTTGCTGTTGCAGGCAACTGAGCAAATGTCATGAATATACAAATTGGTCAGCAGACTCTTATTTGGTGTTACACAGAGTGCCTTTACTTGATGGCAGGTGTGCACCCAAGCAGACTGAATGCTGTCAGTAAATCACAAGCTGCTGTAATAACATATTATTTGAAGGGTGTGCACACATATGCATACAGCTTATTGTAAGGTTTGTATACTCCATATTTGGTGCCCAACAGATTGATTGGTATTACATGCAAATTGTTCATGTTATAGGTCACATTACAGGTTGGAAAAGGTGTGGACTGACATATTGTGGTCTGAGTTTGTATATATCACAAACAGCTGGCATCACAACAGGGCTGTGTACACTGTTTATATCCACTGTATAAGAGTAATGTTTCACACATGTCCCACCCTTAGGCCGTTTGTCCCCCCATTTTGTTGGTCTCTATCCAGAAGTCTTGCACTGACAGGTTGTGAGGTATGCTACAGGAATGTTACATTCTCTTCAAAAAGGCCTCTGTGGTGACCACTGTGATGTAATGCAGTAAACTCCACCCCAAGTGAACATGCACATAAAGCAATATGGCTATGAGTGACGGTTGCGTGCAAGGTAATTTGCATGGCCTTCACATGCCTGGGGTATTGGCAAACCACAACAGAACAATTCCGTACTGACCAGCTTCAGGCTACCATCCCACACGCACACCGGAGGGAAATAGGTAGTTGTGGGCGAGAAGTATTGTCAGAAGACTCACATGGGGCATTGGTACAGTATGGTTGCAGCATGTCTGCACATTTACAGTACAAACCCCACTACTACACAATTTGCTGTCCTTCACCATAGATGTGCACTTCTGTGCATTAGAAAACCACATCCACAACTGCAATCTGATCTGATACCTGCACCAATGTACAGTAGCATGCAGGTAAGGCCACAGTGGAGATTACTAGAACCTTACCTGCATGCTACTCATCCGTTGTCTTGGTGCCACCCACCTCCAGCATGTGGGGGTTCTGTACTCTGATGTTGTACTGGGATGGGTTCCCCAAGGTTGCAGAGGAGCTCCTCGGTGGGTGTCAGTGGGGGATGCATGGCTGGGTCCCCCACCTGTGGCTGTGCAATCCCTGGCCACGGCAGCAGCCCTTTGTTGGGCATGGCGTATGAGGTCATTTGAAAAATGTCTGACCTGCTTGTAAGTACGTGCAGGCTGACATTGTCTACCCTGTGGACAAGGTCATCCCACAGGCTGGTACTCTCCCTCAGATGTTGCTGGCTCCAGCCAAACGTTATTGGCATGGTTCTGTAGTATGACTTCTATGATTACATTTGTCTCAGCTGTTGAGAAAGTTGACCCTTGCTGATGCAATATTGCACCTGGAAGACATAAAAAGGGAAACACATCACAGGACCTCATACATTTGGCAACAGTATGTACAGAACCTGCACATCTACATTGAATACCAGTAGTCACCATTCACAACCACACCATACCCCTGTAATCTGTCAGCACTGCATCACCTTTCATTGCACTCCTGGAACTGATGTGTCATATTCTCCCCGATGAGGGCCAGTTAATTGCATAATCCTCAATTCTGCATTTATGTCTGTGTAGAGGGATGACATTGGCCATCTTCCATGCGGATGGGATGTGGATGGTGCAGAGGCTTGGTATGACTACAGTAATGGAGCTGGGAGCACATGCCTGAGTTCATGTAGGATGTGGACAGGGATGTTATCAGGTCCCATGGATACTTACGTTTGTTGCCTTTCAGTAGGCAATATATACCTGCTCCCTGGTGATGAGGGGAAGGGTGTGGATGCTGTGCATATCCACCTATAGTGATGCTGAGCAAGGGGATGATGTTTGCCCTAAACCTATCTGCAGCAGGTTGGCTGTAGCTGTGTTGTGTGTATATGTGGTCGGATTGACCACCATTACAGGGTGAGTTGGCTTGTTGCTTCTGAGATTTGAGACATGTGAACATGGCCTTGTGATTGGCCTTGGTGGATGTGTCATATTTGTACGCATAAATAGCCTTACAGTACTCCACCTGTGACCTTATATGCTTGATCAGGCAAGGGCTGACTTGATGCCAAATTAATGCCTGCTCCTAATTTGCCTTGTACAGCCAATATAGGGACCAAGTCTGTGGTTTGTGTATTGCTGCTGTCCAGCAAAGGGGGATTACTCTACTTTTGTGGAGGCAGGTTTTACAAGTGAGGTAATGATGAGTCCATGCAGCTATGTTGGTGTTCATATAGCTGTTTATAGTAGGCATGGACACACAGTCACAACACAGTTGGACACCTCTCCAATTTCAAACAGATAGTCATGCTTATTGTAGTACCCATAGCTGTGTCAGGGCAATGCAACAACCAGTAGCTGTAGAAATATCAGTCTGTTGGATGCACAGTAGCTAAGATCACACACGTGTACAACATCTACAGCTTATTTAACTGACATTTTGCATTTCATGTCTGTTATTATGAGGTGGCCAGATACACCTACTCATACTGACATGTGCATAGGTAATACCTGATATACATTTCTGTTCTATGTCAGTATGGTACACTGTATTCACACTCTTGCTGCTCAGTCATCCCTCTCAACCCGTTAGAGCAGGACATCTGTAGGACGCCACACATACATGGGGGGGGGGGCAATGGGACAAAATTAATGATACTGTCTTAATATTGCTGTAACACACGAGTCCTTCGATAGTACAGTAGCCTTTGCATTGACAGACATACCCTGGTGGATGTCCAACACTCATATGGCAGGAAGAGAGGAGAAAGGCTAAGAGTGTGGTAGTGAGGGTAAGAACTTTTAATGTTGGCAGTATGACTGGTATAGGGACATAGCTAGCTGATATGATGGCCAGAGGAAGGCTGATATATTGTGTGTGCAAGAGACCAGATGGAAGGGGAGTACGGCTAGGCATATTGGAGGCAGGTCACAATTCTGCTATCAGGGTGTGGATGGGAGGGGAAGGGGGTAGGGGTTATCCTGAAGGAACAGTATGCCAAGAGTGTTTTGGGAGGATGACATGACTGTCGGATAGAGTGATGTTTATGAATCTGGAAATTAATAGTGTAATGATGAATGTTGTTAGTGCATATGCTATGCAAGTTGGTTGTGGGATGGATGAGAAAGAGAAATGTGAAGTCAGTTGGATGATGTGGTGATGACTGTACCCAAGGGTGTGAGAGTGGTGATTGCAGCAGATTTCAATGGCCATGTTGGTGAAGGGAACAGAGTGGATGAGGAAGGGATGGGTATGTATGGTGTTAAGCAAAGGAATGTAGATGGTGAGATGGATTTTGCAAAAAGGATGGAATTGGCTGTGGTGGATATGTACTAAAACAAGAGGGAGGAGCATAGGGTGACATACAAGAGTGGAGGGAGATGCACACAGGTGGAATATATCCAATGTAGAAGGGCCAGTTTGAAGAAGATTGGAGACTATAAAGTGGTGACAGGGGAAAGTGTAGTTTGGCAGCAGAGACTGTTGGTCTGTAAGATGATGTTGATGATCAAGAAGTGGAGGAGTGTGAGGACAGCACCAAGGATCAAATGGTGGGAACTAGAAAAGGGTGATTGTGAGGTGGAGTTCAGGGAAGAGTTAAGATAGGTACTGGGTGGCAGAAACTATTTACCAAATACCTGGGTAAGTACAGCAGAGCTAGTAAGGGAGATGGTTAGAAAGGTGCTTGGTGTAACATGTGGATGGAGGAAGGAGTGCAAGGACACCTGGTGGTGGACTGAGTAAGTACAGGACAGTAAACAAAGAAAGAGGTTGGGGATGAAGGAGTGGGATTGTCAAAGAGATGAGGAAAGTAGACAGGAGTATGAGGTGCATAGCAAAGAGAGAGGTGGCAAAGACTATGTATGAGGCATATGAAGACTTGTCTGACAGGTTGGACACTAAGGAGGGATGAAAGGACTTGTACCGATTGGCTAGACAGAGGGTCTGAGCTAGGAAAGATGTGCAGCAGATAAAGGTGATAAACGATAATGAGGGAAACATACTCACAAGCAAGGAGAGTGTGTTGAGCAGATGGACAGAGTACTTTGAGAGGCTAATGAATGAAGAGAATGAGAGAGAGAGAGATGGTTGGATGATCTGGGTATGGTGAATCAAGAAGTGCAATGGCTTACCAAGGAGGAAGTAAGGATAGCTATGAAGAGGATGAATAATGGAAAGCCTGTTTTTCCACATGATATACCTGTGGTAGCATGGAGGTGGTTAGGGGAAATGGCAGTGGTGTTTTTAACCAGATTGTTTAATGATATCTTAGAAAGTGAGAGGTTGCATGTGGAGTGGAGAAAAAGTGCTTATGTACTGTTTTAAGAATAAGGTTGATGTGCAGAGCTGTAGTAACTACAGAGGGATAACATTAATCAGTCACAGCATAAAGTCATGGGAAAAATAGTGGAAGCTAGGTTAAGCAGGGAGGTGATGAGTAGTGGTCAGCAGTATGTTTTTATGCCAGGAAAGAGTACTACAGATGCGATTTATGCTCTGACAATGTTGATGGAGAAGTACAGAAAAGGTCAGGAGTTGCTTTGTGTCTTTCTGGATTTAAAGAAGGCATATTACAGGGTGCCTAGAGACGAGTTGTGGTATTGTATGAGGAAGTCATGAGTGGCAGAGATATATGTAAGACTGGTACAGGATATGTACAAGGGTGATGTGACAATGGTGAGGTCTGCTGTGGGAGTGACAGATGCATTTAAGGTGGAGGTGGGATGACATCACGGGTCAGCTGTGAGCCCTTTCTTATTTGCAATATTGATGGACAGGTTGACAGACAGGATCATACAGGAGTCCCCATTGACTATGATGTTTGCAGATGACATTGTGATCTGTACTGATAGTAGGGTACAGATTTAGGAGACCCTGTAGAGGTGGAGATATGTTCTAGAGAGGAGAGAAATGAATGATCCTACCCAGTTCGGCTTTGTTAAGGGCAGATCCTGCCTCTTAAACCTGGTTGATTTCTTTGAAACAGTCACCAAGGCCATTGACGAGGGGGAGGTGGTCCACACAGCCTACCTGGACCTTGCAAAAGCCTTCGATACA